>NC_134084.1:85614134-85914134 GCF_000715075.1 Nicotiana tabacum | reverse complement strand
AGTCTTCCCAGGGTAGGGGACAAGGACAAATTAAATTTACCCCAGAAGTTCAGAAATCAATTGGGGAAATGAGGAAGAACATCAGAGCTACAGATAGATCTACTTCCCATTCTGAGGGGAGTTAGTATTTGCCCTCCTATGAGGCATCAGAGACTGACTCAGTGCCCACTCATGTTCCAGATTTCTCGAGGAGACTTAGATTGAGAGATGAGCCCACACCTCCAGCCTCTCCTACTGCTTGTGCTTCTGTTCATATTTCTTCTGAGTCATTTGATGGCTCAGCAGAGAGCAGTGATAGTTCAACTTCAACCTTACCTACACCTTCATCACCTGGACAAGATGTAGGTGCTGGGGTACCGAATGAAGAGGGAGGGGGTGTGACCCAAACTGAGGGTGTGAAAAGGACTAGAAACCCTGAAGTGTGGCAAAGGAGGTTTGTCAGTGAGCTGGCATATCACAAGTTCACGGAGTGGTGGCCTTTAAGGTCACTTATTAATGAATGCCAGTTCATAGAGCGGGATCTTATACCTCACAACACCAACGTGAAGTAGCACTTCAATAAGCGAGTGGGATGGGATTACTTTACTAGTAAGGTGTCAGAGGCTAATGAGCACCTAGTCAAGGAATTTTACGCCAATTCCTCCCACATCAAGAAGGATACAAAAGTGACTAAGGTGCAGAACTTGAAAGTTAAGTTTGATGGGAAAACAATCAATGAATACCTGGGCTTCAATGATGAAGATGAGACATTGTACTTGGAGAAGGTGGCAATGGATGAGGCATCCCACCCATGATTGGCATCATACCTGGCTCTCCCGGATACCACTCCAGCATGGTTGACAATAGGGGTTCCTATCTTGAGGAATACCCTAAACTTTGAGGCGAAGGGTTGGGAGACTTTTGTATGCAGCAGGCTAGACCCCAATACTCATAAAAACACCTTGCCAGTCTCTTGAGCGATTATAGTGGTGGCTATTATGGCGGGGTTCCCGATAAATGTCGGGAATATCATGTCTAGGTTTATCACCAGGGTGGTCAATGAGGGTGATAGATCGTACCCCTTCCCGAACTTCCTTAACATGTACTTGGAAGATCGGGAGGTGGAGAAAAGAAACTTTGATGTAAAGGTAAAACCCAAGATGTTCTTTTCATGGTACAGCCTCAAGGGTCCAGACAACCCTAAATCTAAGGGATCCAAGGGCAAAGCTACTACTTCTACTGGCCAGTCTGAAGAGCTAGTAGTGGTAGTCACTACTTTGCAGCCTCCCTCTGCCATACCAGATCCTGCCTCCAGACCATATACTTCCATACCTTTAGAAATTCCATCCTCCTCAACATACCCATTGATTGCCCACAGATTGAGCCAAACACTTTCCATTATCAACAACTGGATGTAGGCAACAACTTTTAAGCTATCTGTGCTATCCAGTTCGGTGGCAGCCCAATCAGTTCCCCCACAGCAACAGGTGCCAACTTTGGTAAAGGAGTATTTCAAGGAGCTTCTGGACAACCAGAAGAAGCTCCTAGAGAACCAAAAACTTATAATGGATGCTCTAGCAGTTAAAGGAAAATCACTTCAGGAGCTGAGCAAGCAAACAAGGAAGCTGAAAAAGTCTCGGGCCTCGAAGGAGTTTGTGAAGGAATCGAGGAGGGGTGGAGAAGATAAAGGCAGCAGACCACTTACCATTGGATATGTTATTACAGGACCAGCCTCCAGTAGCTCAGACAGAGCAGGTCCAGGAGCAGGAGATTGAGAGAGAGCCCAAGAAGAGGAGAATAGTGTCCAGGGTTGATGATGTAGAGATCGAGCCGGCAGATATTGAGGGAGTTGCTTCTGGCCAGCCACAGGCCCCCGAGACAGGTGATCCAGGCGCCCAGCTACAGGACCCCATCCAGCCATAAGACCCCATGCTGCCACAAGACCCGATGTAAACAGAGGACCCATAGGGAGTTTCCTTTACTCTCTACCCGTCTTTTTGACCTTATTTTTGGTTAGTTAGCATTGAGGACAATTCTAGCTTTCATTTGAGGGGGTGACCCTACTTTGATGATTTGGTAGTTGGTTTGTAATTATGATACTACTTTCTTTCTTTATTCTTATTTTTCACTTTTGGCATGTATATAACTTTACCTTTTATTTCACTTTTCGTTATTTTTCGATCGTGGTATGTATATAAAGTTACTCTCTCATGTATATATTCATTCCCTCTTATGTATATTCATCTAAACCCCCTATTGCACATATTTAGTTTACTTTCCGCATTTTACTTCATAGCTTCTTTTGATATTTTCCTTAATAGTATAGCTTCTTATTTCATTTAGTAGCTTATTTTTCGGTTCATAGATTCTTATTTTACAATTTTGTGCGATCAATAATCCTTTGGTTTTCTTAATGCCATGGTTCTTTTCAAAGACAGAGTTCGTGTGAACCGGATGGCTCTTCCCGATGATGGATGGCATGACAAACTTCTTAAGGGTTTGAGTATGTTTTTCTTTTTATTTTTGTGTAAATAGTAGTTAGTGAGCAATGGTGCATCATGCAAAGTTTCACTTGGGCCTAACACATTTACCTTTGACCTTATAGTTAAAAATAAATTGGTGTGTATAGGATGGTGATAGTTGTGACCTTGAGACTCTTGTGTTGACTAAACAATCATCGAGTGGTTTCTCGGAACCATTTGTGTTACTCAAATCTTAGCTAACGTTGTTGTGGGCCCCCGACTCTAGTTCTTTAGCAATCCTATAGCTTGTGTGGTGAGGAATTGATTTGCAAGTCCAAGTCCCATGCCAATGAGTCTAGAACTTGCCCTGAATGTTTGTCTAGGCAAAATCCCAAGTGAAGCTTGACTTAAGAAGTGATTATAGGCTCTCCTTGATCCTAATTGAGACTTAAAACATCCATAGCCTACCAATGATGATATTCCTAGTCAACCCCGTTGAGCCATAGCCCTTATTCTTTCAATAACCATGATACAAGCCTTTATCTGTTCTAAAATGATCCTCTCTTGGCACTCTATCTTTTCTTAGAACAAGGCAAAAGCATAAGTTTGGGGGAGAGATGAGGAATGCAAAAGTGATAAAAGGTACAAAATGAAGAAAAGGAAAGGCAAAAAGAAAAAAGAAAGAAAAGCCAAAAATTCAAAAAGAAAGTGAACAATGTAGAAGAAATAAAGGGATTCAATAAAAGCAAAAGATGAAAGGCATGGAAAGATTGGAAAGGAGAAAAAGCATTGAAATGAACAAGAAAGAGTAACAGTGTGCCTCTATAGCCCCTAAAGAAGAAGTAAATGACTCAAAGAGTCAAAAAAATGTGTGCCAAATGAAGCAAAGTGCTTAAGGGAAGATGAAACCTTCTTAGACCAATATATCCTACCCTGAACCAAAAGCCTTCATTACATCACCACAAAAGCCCTATATGATCTTGAGTTGGGTGAGCTTACATTAGTGGTGACTCACATAAGGGGCAAGCTTATGGTACTTAGAGCCGAACTTGTGACCTTCCTTTGAGAGAGATGAGTGTGTTTTCCACAATCCTCGTTCTGAGTGCTACAATCTAAAAGTGAGGTTTGTTTGTGGAGAGTTGAGGAGTATGAGTTTGGGTTCCACAACGACCAATGTAACAGAAAGAGTTTTCTTGATGAGTTGAGTCAACTCTTGATGCTTTTGTGTCGCACTATAGCCATGGTGCTAAAAGGTTGTGTATTGTTGATAATGCATTTGAGTTGAGGGTAATTGTTAGTCCCAATTAATTCTTGATGAGGTTACTTTAAAACACCTGGATTTTCCTTTCTTTTATTTTGAGGAGGTGGGAATTACTTTGTTTGCTTGAGGACAAGCAAAAGCTTAAGTTTGGGGGAGTTGATAACTAGGGATTCTAGTCTATTTTATGCTCCTTTTTGCTTGAGTTTTAGATTAAAAGTGTATACAAGTATTCTCAAAAGCTAACTTATTGTGATTGTTTGCAGTGTTTGGTTAAAAAGAGACAAGAAAGTCAAAATCAGCTCAAAAAGGAGTGAAACCTGCACAAGTCAAAGCTGAGTCAACTGACCACTACAGCGGAAAATCAACCGCGAACGTGGAGGACCCACCGCTGAGGTGGTCTTGATCTCGCGGTCCACGGTGGTAAAGATTCAGATAGCTACAATTTGGGATTTACAAGTCACCGCTAACCGCGGTGCTTTTATGCGGCCGCGGTGCCTCTACTGCGACAACGGTCCTTTTATCGCGGTCGACGGAGGAGAGATTCAGAAAGTCTAAAGTTGAGCTGAAAGTTGAAGACCGTGGTCCGCGCTTGATTTTATGCGGCCGCAGTAGCCTCACCACTGTAGCATTCCATTTTTCGTTGTCAGCGGTACCTCCGTCAAGGGCATTTTTGTTCGAAAAATTTAGCTGTGTATAAATACTTCTTTTTCAAATTTTTAGGTCATCTTATCTTTAGCTGAGCACGTGAACCGCCTCTTTTAGCCTTTTTGAGTAATTTTGTAGCTTGTTTAGCAATTAATCTTAATTATTATCTTGTAATTACATTTTATGGGTTATTCTTCATCTCAAATCTATGATTTCTTCTTCAATTATGAGTAGCTAAATGCATTAGCTAGGTTTATAACTCAACCCTAGTGTGGGTATTTAATGGGTATCCTATTTTAGGGCTTAGATGTTTATGGGTGATTGATATTTGGGCTAATTTATGCTTTTTATGTTGAATTAGTAGTTGCAAACACTAATATGTGCCTTTTTGACTTAAGCTCTCTTGAGAAAGAGAGCTTAAGTTTAGGAAATTCAGGCCAATAAGAAATTGGGGTGTATTCAAGATATTGATAACCCCAATTAAAGGGTTAAACCTAGAGATAGTAATACCCGACTTGAGCCAACTTTGTTTGCACAAATTGAACACCCAATTGGGCTTGAGAAAGCCAATTAAGGCAAAGTCACTCAAACTACCGAGAGGTATAGAATGAGTATCTTCGTGCATTGGCTATATCACGATCCCAACAAAATCATATTGCCCTAAGTTTTAGATCCTGTTAGATATTTACCTAGGAGTAAGTCACTTCCCTAGTGTGTCTTTACCAATTTAGAAAACCCAATAAAAATATCTACGTAACTTAATTTCGTGCATTATTAGTACAAAATTAGTAATAGAAAACAAACAAAAGAATGATGGGCAGTGGAATCAAGAGCACTACACATTGCTAGATTAGATAGGAATCCAACTCCAAACATATCTTAGCTCCCTATGGATTCGTTCCCGACCTTTTCGGGTAAAAGATGCATCGACTGCTCTTGCCACTCTATAGTGGTGTAGGGTTGGACCCGATCAGTTAGCTGAGATATATATCCGAGAGATGTTCGTCTGCATGGTGTCCCAATTTCCATCATTTCATATAGAGGTACTCAGTTTACATTGCAGTTTTGGAGGGCTGTGCAACGAGAGTTGGGTACTCAGGTTGAGTTTGAACACTGCATTTCACTCTCAGATAGACGGGTAGTCTGAGCGCACTATTCAGATATTGGAAGACATGTTGCACGCTTGTATTATTGATTTTGGGGGTTCATGGGACCAGTTTCTACCGCTCACGGAGTTTGCTTACAATAACAGTTATCAGTCGAGTATTCAGATGGCTCCATATGAGGCTTTATATGGGAGACGGTGTAGATCCCCAGTAGATCGGTTTGAGCCAGGCGAGGCTAGAATTTTTGGTACAGACTTGGTACAGGATGCTCTGGACAAGGTAAAAGTGATTCAGGAGCGGCTTCGTATAGCGTAGTGAAGATAAAAGAGTTATGCTGACAGAAAAGTTCGTGATGTGTCTTACATGGTTGGGGAGAAGGTTCTACTGAAGGTTTCACCCATGAAGGGTGTTATGAGATTTGTGAAGAAGGGATAATTGAGCCCTCGGTTCATTGGGCCTTTTGAGGTGCTTTGGAGGATTGGGAAGGTGGCTTATGAGCTCGCTTTGCCACCTAGCTTGTCGGGGGTGCATCCAGTATTTCATATTTGTATGCTCCGAAAGTATATCGGCGATCCGTCTCATATTTTGTATTTCAGCACGGTTTAGTTAGACGGTGATTTGACTTATGACGTGGAGCTAGTGGCTATTTTGAAGCGGCAGGTCTGAAAGTTGAGATCAAAGGATAGAGATTCAATGAAAGTGCAATGGAGAGGTCGGCCCATAGAGGATGCTACTTGGGAGACCGAGGGGGAGATGCGGAGCAGATATCCACACCTATTTGAGGTTTCAGGTATATTTCTAGACTCGTTCAAAGACGAACGTTTGTTTAAGAGGGGATGATGTAACAACCCGGCCGGTTGCTTCATGAGTTATAGCCCCGTTTACCCCCATTTCTGCATCCTTATGTATTGTTTAGCTGTTGTGTGGTATCGGGTTGGTTGGTTCGGGGTCGGAGTGGATTTGGAAAGGAATGAGACACTTAGTCTTCTATTTTGAAGTTAAGTTGGAAAAGTCAACTGGATATTGAGTTTTGAGTGGATGACCTCGAATGTGAATTCTGACAGTTTGGTTAGCTCCATTAGGTGATTTTAGGACTTAGGAATGTGTTCGGAATGTAATTTGGAGGCTCGTGATAGATTTAGGCTTGAATTGGTGAAATTGAAAATTTAACGTTTCTCGGTCGGCAGTGGAAATTTTGGTATCGGGGTTAGAATGGAATTCTGGAAATTGGAGTAGGTCCGTGGTGTTATTTGTGACGTGTGTGCAAAGTTTCAGGTCATTCAGACAAGGTTTGATAGTAGTTTGTATCGTTTACGGAATTCAAAAGTTTGAAAGTTCTTAGGCTTGAATCCGAGGGCGATTTGGTGTTTTGATGTTGTTTGGAGTGTTCTAAAGGTTCGAATAAGTTTGAATAGTGGTATATGACTTGTTGGTAGTTTTGGTCGAGGTCTCGAGGGCCTCGGGATGAATTCGGATGGTTAACGGAAGGGTTGGAAATTGGTTTGAGCAGCTGAAGCTGCTGCTTCTGTCATTTTCGCACCTGCTGATTGGGTACTGCAGGTGCGAGGTCCGCAGAAGCGAAAATGGACCGCAGAAGCGGAGAAGGACCGCAAGAGTAGAAGTTGGACGCATCTGCGAGCCCGCAGGTGCGAGGCCTGGGGCGCAGATGCAGAATCTGGGGATTTAAGTGAAATGCGCAGATGCGGCGTTTGAACTGCAGGTGCGTGAATTTGGTCGCAGATGCGGAAGTGCTAGGTAGAATGTATAAAAAGGCCCATTCGCGAATTTTGGTCATTCTCACCATTTTTCATTCGGATTTGGTGCTTTTGGGAGCAATTTGAAGAGGTATTCAAGGGAGTTTTCACTAAGGTGAGTAATTTGAGCCCTAATACTCGTGATTATGGTAGTTTTCTGGGGTTTAATCATATAATTAGTGGTGATTAAGGGTGAAATGAGGGCTTGGGCCTTGGGATTTTGGAGAGTTTTGATTGAGGGTTTTAGGGGTCAAATGGAGTCGGATTTTGATAATCTTATATGAATTGACTCGTGAGTGGAAGGAGTTTCTAGTTTTGCGATTTTTTCGGATTCCGAGACGTAGGCCTGGGGGCTGGGTTTGGGTGAATTTGGGGATTTTGGTTTGAATTGATAGTTTTTCGTTTGGAATTGATTCATTGGCCTATATTGATTGCTTTGCATTACTTTTGGTTAGATTCAGGACGTTCGGAGGCCAATTCCAGAGGCAAATGCATAGCGGAGTAGGATTTGGCTTAGTTTGAGGTAAGTAACGCTTTCAAACTTGGTTCTGGGGGTTGGAAACCCCGAACTATGTGTTATATGATTAAATATTGAGGTGACGCAAATGCCAAGTGACAGGCGTGTAGGCGTGCACTTTGAGAAATATGGCCTGGTTCATTCCATGGCACCGCTTAGTGACTCTTTCTTGTTGATATATGTGTTGTGATTATATGATTAAGGAAATGAAATGTAAAACATGCTAATTATCATGTTAGGGCTTCAACCAATTACCCGAGTGGTCGTTTCTTGCTGTCATCTCATTAGTTTCATTGATATTCTGTACTCAATCTTATTCATGCATATCATATCATGTCTCAGTCTCAGTTGTTATTATCTAACACATCATATCATTGTTTCGGGCTAGTTTTATGGCATTGTGAGCCCGTGTGTGTGAGACTGGAGAGTGATGACTGAGTGAGGCCGAGAGCTTGATTATGAGTGACACTTATGGGATCGGATTGCACGCCATAATAGATTATTAATTATGCCTTTGTTGGCTTGTTATAGCACTTTGACTGAAAGGAGCCCCTCCGAAGTCTACACACCCCCAGTGAGCGCGGATGATATTATTGAGGGATGGATTTCCCGGACATGGATTTGTCCAAAGTATTGATACTTGGAGAAGGATTTCTCCTCAGGGTTGGATTACTCCTGTTCCTCGGTACCGGTTGACTTGAAGTCAGTGTTGTATATATTCCGAATGGATTTCCCTTGGCCGGATGGCCATATGCAGTACCGAGTGGTTGAGCACTTGAGAGTGGGAGCACACGATGCATTTTTATACATTTCTGGCATTCGCATGTAGAGATTTGCTGAGCTTTATACTTCACATTTTTCGGATTGGTATTTTGCTTTAGTATTGAGTTGAATAATTGAATTGCCAGCATGCCTACTTTACTGTACAATTTAAATGTGTTATTATTGCTGAGGGTTTAGTTTGTCACTACCTATTAGTCCAGAGTTTGGACTTGTTACTTACTGAGTTGGTGCATTCACATTACCCCCTGCACCTTGTGTGTAAATCTAGATATCTCAGGTCACGGTAGCAACTATTGACTATTCCAGTCGCGGATTATCACTGGAGATAGTGAGGTAGCTGCCTGGCAATCGGAGTCCCGCCTTTCTCCTTCTTTATCTTCCTTCTAGTATACTTTGGCTAGTTTCAGACTATTTTAGTCTTGTTATATTTCGGAACAATTGTAGTATTGCTCATGACTTAGTGACACCCGAGGTCGGTTTTTATTTCCGCATTTTTGTTTTTGACTTTATATCTTTTTATGAAATTTTAGTTGAATAAGGTTGTAATTTAAGTTTTAAATAAATTGTTGAACTACTTTGGAAATGTGTCGGCTGGCTTAGTTTCATGATAGGTGCCATCACAACCGGGTTGGTTTTGAGGTCGTGATAATATATATATATATATATATATATATATATATATGATACAGAAATATAAATATGTAGGTGTTGTCTGTCACCCTATATCTCTGTTTATCTCTTGTATATCTGTATGAGATATCATGCATAGTGATATACATAGCATGTATATCACTAAAATCTTGTGTGATATGTTGGAAATTGGACTTGCCTGAAAGGATAGTGACGTGGCCGAAGTGGTGGATAAATAAAATACCTAATATTAAATATTATATGTATGGATAAGTGAGGTCCAATAACAATTGGCCTGCGATGGGTAGACACTCTTTATAAATAGAGGCCAACCCCCTTTCCCTCGCTATCAACAAAACCCTAGCATATTCTAACTCTTAAATACGTGGTAAAGGTAGACGTCCTATCAGTCAAGCTCTCGGAACTGTGAGAGCGCGTAGCTAGTGGATCGTGGAAGTTGGTCTCAGGCTTAATCGTCGTTTGCTGTCCCTATTGAATCCATGTAGTTTAATGGTACGCTTCCTTAAACTATAACTCAATATTATAATTTTATATCCATATAATTATGTCTTACACTCTGTCTGGATTCATTGTTACTCATCTTTTTATAATGTATCGTATTGTATTGTATCATTTTATGAATATAACGTTTGGATAGATTATATTGTGTACTGTTGTCAAATTACATTTTGTTGTTTGGTTTGATTGTATCATACTGTACTGTAACCGATAAGTTTACTAAAATACCCTTAATTGTTTTAAATACTATCAAGAATTACACATAAAGTAATTAGAATTTAAATTAAAAATCAATAATGTACAACTAATTGGAGATAAAGTAATTAGAATTGGAGTTAAAAATCAAAGTAGAAGAAAGAACAAAACAAAAAGAAGGCAAAACCTATACTTGACATTGGAGTTGAACATGGTAAAAGGAAAAAAGGAATGAAGATGTAGGTTATAGGTTAGGAGATTTGGATTAAAATAAAATAAAAAGTAAAGGGTAAAATAGAATTGTAAAATAATAAGTTAGGGCCTAATTGAAAAGAAAAATAGGAACAATCCCACCACACAAATCGGTTATTTCAGAAAATGGGACTTTTCATTATTCCGGAACAATTGATTTAACAATAAAATACAACCAATTTTAACTAAACAATCAAAACAAACATGGTTTTGGGATAACAATACAAATACGATATAATGGGCAACAACTATCCAAACAAGTTGTTAGTCTCTTCTATGGTTGCAATTTAATTATCTTACAGTTGGTATTAGAGCCACCATAGTTAGAGATTAAGGTCAATGAATTAATCTTGGGTTTCGAAATATTTATATTGCCGTCGAATTTCAGACAATGTAACAACATAAGAAAACTTGTTACACGGTCAGTTTTGGATGAATTCATCTTTGGGGTCTATAGTCAGTACTTCTTGTTTATACAGAATGGGATTTAACCCATTGTAATGTAATAGAGTAATGTCAATTTATCGAACCAAATTAATTATACATGAAACATTATAGCTTGTGATCAGCGATGATGACTTTGAACATCAATTTTACTTTAAATATGACGGTGGCGCATCAGCTATGTATTTCTGTGGAAACCTTGTTTTAACCTAGTGTATATTTGTGACGACCCAAAGGGTCATCACCGGTTTTCTCCCTTTTTCCGTGCTTCCAAGGCCTTGAAAATCTCACCTTTAGTTGCCTCGATTTGCGTGCGCAATCCGGACGCGTAGCCGGAAAAACTTATGTGTTAAATTATGTGAAATTTGATAAATTGTGGCTTTAAAATGGTTAAAGTTGACTTTGGTCAACATTTTGGGTAAACGGACCCGGAACCGTGATTTGACGGTCCCGGAGGGTCCGTAGAAAAATATGGGACTCGGGTGTATTCCCGGAATCAAAATCCGAGGTCCCGAGCCCGAGAAATGAATTTTTGAAAGAAATTGTTTTCTGAAATTTAATATGAAAATTTGAAATAAAAATGAATTAGAAAGCATTGGTATCGGGCCCGTATTTTGGTTCCGGCGCTCGGTACAGGTCTTATATGTGGTTTAAGCGCTTTCTTTGAAATTTGGTTGAAATCGGACGTCGTTTGACGTGCTTCGGACTTAAAACTCTAAATTTGAAAGTTTATGAAGTTTGAAGAAAAACTAGTGATTTTGAGGCTTGATTCGTCGGTTATGATGATATTTGGCGATTTGATCGCACGGATAAGTTCTTATGAGGTTGTTGAGTTAGTACATGTGTTTGGTTAGGAGCCCCGAGGGCTCGGTTGTGATTCGGATGTGTTTCGGGATGGTTTTGGACTTAGAAAAGTTGCAGAAAATAGCAGTTCTGGTGTGTTGTTACCCAGTGCTATGCGATCGCATAGGCCTTTCCGCGATCGCATAGAGTGAGTTTCCAGGTGCCCTGTTTATTCTATGCGGTCGCATAGATCCCCCTGCGATCGCGTATTGTAGCCACCATCTGTTATATGCGATCGCATCCCCCTTCCGCGATCGCAATGCATAAAAACCAAACCCGGAATGGAGCCCGTTTTATTCTATGCGTTCGCAATACACTGTCCGCGATCGCAATGGGAAACCTCCCTCTCCCTATGCGATCGCATGACCTTCTTCGCGATCGCATAGAGCATATTTCTGCACAGTTATTTTTTTAGAAAACTTCAGAAACAGTAGCTACGGGATTCATTAGAAAGTTCACAAAACCTTTTCTTCTCCAAACTCTTAGGCGACCATTGGAGCGATTCTTCACCAAGACCTCTTGGGTTAGTAATTCTTAGCTTATTTCCTTCCATTTCCTTCAACATCAATTGAAATCCTAGGCCTAGAATATGTGATTTAAGGTAGAAATTGGGTAGAGTTAGGGCTTTTTACTTTTCTTGATTTAGACCTCGTTTTGGGGTCGAATTTGAAAACAAATTATATATTCGAGCTCGTGGATGAATGGGTGATATGAATTTGGTCTGAACCTCGTGTTTTGACAAAGCGGGCCCGGGGTCGATTTTTTTAATTTTGGGAAGAAAGCTTAGAAATCTATGTTTAGGCATTAGGTTTGATTTGTTTAGCTTATATTGATACTATAAAGTCGTTATTTCATAGATTTGATTGAGTTGGAGCCGAATTCGAGAGGGAAAGCGGTCGTTGTGGATTAATTTAGTCGTGGAAGTTGAGGTAAGTGTTCGGTCTAACTCTAGCTTGAGGGATTAGGATTTGAGTCTTACTTACTACTTGCTTTGTGTTGTGTCCGACGTATAGGCATGGTGACGAGTATCTATACGTTGGGGGTCGAGCATGACCGTGAGTCCTAAATTGCTAAATTGTTGTATTCTTAAGTAATGCTTATGAGAACTTGGTTGAAGATCTTTGAAACTGAGCAAGTAAATGTTTTGATTGAGCATTTGTATTAATTGTGTTAAGTAGAAATTGAGTAAATTGGTTATAGCTGGATCTCCCTTGCCGGGATAGTTGATTTGATATCTTGTTCCCTTGCCGGGAAACTTATTATGTTATCTTGCTCCCTTGTCGGGATTATCCTGTGATATTGTGTTGGACTGAAATGGGAGCGGGTGGTACGCCTACCAAAAATTATGAAATGAAATGGGAGCGGGTGGTATGCCTACCATAAATTATGAAATGAAATGGGAGCGGGTGGTACGCCTACCATACGCCTACCACAAAATAAAATGAAATGGGAGCGGGTGGTACGCCTACCACAAGATATGATGAAATGGGAGCGGGTGGTACGCCTACCACAAGATAAAATGAAATGGGAGCGGGTGGTACGCCTACCACAAGACATGATGAAATGGGAGCGGGTGGTATGCCTACCACAAGATATGATGAAATGGGAGTGGGTGATACGCCTACCACAAGATGTGATGAAATGGGAGCGGGTGGTACGCCTACCACAAGATATGATGAAATGGGATCGGGTTGCACGCCTGCAACAAGAGAAAACTGAGACAAGTGAAAGTGGTTGTTTTTCCCTTATTCTACGGTAGAAGTGAGCAAATGTAATTTTCCCTTATTATTTCTAATATTCTATTTTATCTGCTATCCCTGTACGCATTATTTCATTTTTATCTGTTACTCCCCGATAGCATGTCCCCTCCCAGTTTTACTTTGTATTATCTTGTTATTGTTTTCTTGCACTTGTTGTATATATATTTGTACAGGTTAATTGTGGTAGGTACTGTCTAGCCTCGTTACTACTTCGCCGGGGTTAGGCCAGGCACTTACCAGCACATGGGGTCGGTTGTGCTGATGCTACACTCTGTGTTCTTTTGCACAGATCACGGAGTTGGAGCAGCCTTTGGACAACAGCAGTAGATCGGGAGCAGGCCTTCAATCCAGAGACACCGAGGTAGCCTTGCTGATGTCCGCAGGCCCGAAGTCTCTCTTTCTTTATTCAGTTTGTTATCTTTTGTACCGAAATAAACAGTTTAAAATTTTCTTTTCGACGATTGTATTTAGTAATCTTAGAAGTTCGTAAGCATTGTGACACCAATCTTGGGTAGAGGATTTTGTTAAACTTTCCGCAATTCTATTCAGTTTTTATATAAATTGAGACTTCCGCATGAAATTTTAATTATGTTGCCTTTATTACATGTTGATAATTACGGAAATGAAATGTACGTTAAATGGAAAGTAATTTAAGTTGGCTTTCCTAGCTCCTATTGGTAGGCGCCATCACGACTCCCGAGGGTGGGAAATCCAGGTCGTGACAAGTTGGTATCAGAGCACTAGGTTACATAGGTCTCACAACTCACGGACAACCTTAGTAGAGTCTGAGGGATCGGTACAGAGGCTACAGAGTTAGGAAAATTTCACATCTGTTCTATCTTGTCGTGCGGTTCTGTTTCCCCAATACTGATTGAATTTCTACTCTGTTCTTTTGCAGATGGCGAGGACACGCGCTTCCTCATCGACTGCGTAGTAGCCCGAGCCCCCACCAGCGACTCCTATTAGGGGAAGAGGGCGAGGTCGAGGTCGTTCAAGAGGCCGAGGCAGGGGCAAAGCTCAGCCCCGAGCAGCAGTTCCAGAGGTGGAGCCTCATGTTGATTATGATGAGGAGGTTCCAGCTCCAGCAGCTCCGGTGGGCCCAACTCAGGTCCCAGAGGGTTTCATAGCCACTCCAGTGCTTTAGGACGCTTTGGTCCGATTGGTAGGCTTCATAGAGAGCGTCTCTCGAGCGGGTTTGCTTCCAGTAGCACCAGCTACTTCTCAGGCTAGAGGAGGGGTTCAAACTCCCGCTACACGTACTCCAGAGCAGGTAGCTCCCAAAGTTCAGGTTCCGGTGGTTCAGCCAGCAGTGGTAGTTCAGCCGGGTACAGCGGCTCAGACCGTCGATGGTGCGGCTATGTCTGCCAATGCTCTGTGGAGATTGGATCAATTCACCAAGCTAGTCACTACCACATTCAGTGATGCTTCTTCAGAGGATCCCCAGGATTTCTTATATAGCTGCCACGAGGTTCTTCGGAACATGGGTGTTGTGGAGATCAATGGGGTTGATTTTGCCACCTTTCGTCTATCTGGACCTGCCAAGACTTGGTTGAGGGATTATTGCTTAGCCAGACCAGCAGGGTCGCCGTCTTTGACTTGGGACCAGTTTGCAGAGTTGTTTTTGGAGAAGTTTCTCCCAGTCACTCAGAGGGAGGCTCTTCGCAGGTAGTTCGAGCGCCTCCAGCAGGGCTCTATGACAGTCACTCAGTACGAGACCCGGTTCATTGATCTAGCTCGCCATGCTATTGTCATACTCCTCACCGAGAGAGAGAGAGAGTGCGGAGGTTTATCGACGGATTGATTCAGTCGATCCGTCTCCAGATGGCTATGGGAGCCGGGAGTGAGATTATATTTTAGGACGTGGCCAATGTAGCCCACAGAGTTGAGATGGTTCTGTTACAGGGAGGTGGTCATGGGTCGGATAGGAGGCCCCGTCATTCAGGCAGATTCAGTGGTACCTCGTTTGGAGGTAGAGATTCGTATGGTAGAGGCCATCCTCCTACGCCCTTTCAGTCAGCCCTACAGGTCTCTCATGGTACTTCGGGTGGTCGTGGTTCTCAGCCGCATTATTCAGACCAGCAGCCTTACAGTTCACCATCAACACCTATTAGTGCACCACCGCTCCAGAGTTTTCAGGGCCGTCATCCCCAGTAGCCGAGGTCTTGTTTCACGTGTCGAGACACGAGGCACATTGCCAAGTATTGCCCTCGAGCTTCGAGCAGCTCTCAGCACCAGAGTTCTCATAGTATGATTTAGGCACCGGAGGTTTCACAACCTGCCTAGCCAGCTAGAGGTGGTGGCAGGGGTGTTAGAGGTGGAGGTAGAGGTCATAGAGGTGGAGCTCAGGCCGCCAGAGGTGGGGGCCAGCCAGCAGCCGGTCTTCCTAGAGAGACAGTTCAAGGAGGTGGGGCCCAGCCCCAGTGTTATGCTCTTCCAGCCAGGCCAGAGGCTGAGTCATCATATGTTGTCATTACAGGTACTATTCTGGTCTGCGATAGAGATGCTTCAGTGCTATTTGACCCTGGATCTACGTATTCATATGTGTCATCCTATTTTGCACCCTACTTGGTTATGCCTAGTGAGGCCTTGAGTATTCCTGTATATGTATCTACACCGGTGGGTGATTTTATAGTGGTTGATCGGGTTCATCGTTCCTGTGTTGTGGTGTTTAGGGGTCTTGAGACCCGTGTTGATTTGTTGCTCTTAGATATGGTGGATTTTGACGTTATATTAGGGATGGATTGGTTGTCCCCGTATCATGCGATCTTGGATTGTCATGCCAAGACTGTGACTTTAGCTTTACCAGATTTGCCCTGACTAGAGTGGAGAGGGACCCCAGGTCATGCCACTCGCAGTGTTATTTCATATGTGAAGGCTCGACGCATGGTCGAGAAGGGGTGTTTAGCTTATCTGGCGTATGTTCGCGATTCCAGCGCAGAGGTCCCTTCTATTGATTCTGTACCTATGGTTCGAGAGTTCCCCGAGGTTTTCCCTTCAGACCTGCCGGGTATGCCGCCCGACAGGGACATCGACTTTTGTATTGATCTGGATCCGGGCACTCAGCCCATTTCTATTCCACAATATCGCGTGGCCCCGCCAGAGTTGAAAGAGTTGAAGGAGCAGTTACAAGACTTGCTTGGGAAGGGTTTCATTAGACCCAGCGTGTCGCTTTGGGGTGCGCCGGTTCTGTTTGTAAAGAAAAAGGATTGCTCGATGAGAATGTGCATTGATTACCGGCAATTGAACAAGGTTACAATTAAGAATAAGTATCCACTGCCGAGGATTGATGATTTATTCGATCAGCTTTAGGGTGCCAAGGTATTTTCAAAGATTGACTTGAGATCTGGCTAACATCAGTTGAGGATTAGGGCATCTGATGTCCCTAAGACAGCATTCCGCACTCGGTACATGCATTATGAGTTCTTGGTTATGTCATTTGTGTTGACCAATGCCCCAGCAGCCTTTATAGATTTGATGAACCGAGTGGTCAGGCCTTATTTGGACTCGTTCGTGATAGTCTTCATTGATGATATTTTGATATATTCCTGCAGTCGGGAGGAGCACGAGCAGCATCTTAGAGTGTTCTTCAGACCTTGAGGGATAGTCAGTTATATGCTAAGTTCTTGAAGTGCGAGTTCTGGTTGAGCTTAGTTGCATTTCTGGGTCATATTCTATCAGCAGAGGGTATTCAGGTTGATCCAAAGAAGATTGAGGCAGTCAAGGGCTGGCCTAGACCAGCATCAGCCACGGAGATTTGGAGTTTCTTGGGGTTAGCAGGCTACTACCGTCGATTTGTGGAGGGGTTCTCGTCTATTGCAGCCCCGATGACTAGGTTGACCCAGAAGGGTTCCTAGTTCAGATGGTCAGACGAGTGTGAGGCGAGCTTTCAGAAGCTCAAGACAGCTCTAACTACAGCACCGGTATTGGTTTTTCCCACAGGTTCAGGGCCTTATACAGTCTATTGTGATGCATCTCGTATTGGACTTGGTGCAGTGTTGATGCAGGATGGCAAGGTCATTGCCTATGCTTCGAGGCAGTTGAAGGTTCATGAGAAGAACTATCCAGTGCATGATTTGGAGTTGGCAGCCATTATTCACGCATTGAAGATTTGGAGAAACTATCTGTATGGCATGGCGTGTGAGGTGTTCACGGATCATAAGAGTCTTCAGTATTTGTTCAAGCAAAAGGAGTTGAATTTGAGGCAGAGGAGGTGGTTGGAGTTGTGTGGTAGTCGATGCCTTGAGTAGGAAGTCAGCCAGTATGGGCAGTCTTGCTTATATTCCGGTCGGCGAGAGACCGCTTTCTTTGGACGTTCAGGATTTGGCCAATCAGTTAGTGAGGTTGGATATTTCTGAGCCTAGTAAAGTATTAGCTAGCATGGTCGCTCGTTCTTCGTTATTAGAGTGTATCCGTGATCGGTAGTTTGATGATCCCCATTTGTGTATCCTTAGGAACACGGTACAGTGTGGAGGTCAGGTTACCTTAGATGCTGATAGAGTTTTGAGATTGCAGGGTCGAGTTTGTGTGCCTATTGTGGATGGGCTTCGAGAGCTTATTTTAGAGGAGGCCCATAGTTCCTGGTACTCTATTTATTCGGGCTCCGCGAAGATGTATCAGGACTTGCGACAGCATTATTGGTGGCGTAGAATGAAGAAGGATATCTTTTCCTATGTGGCTCGCTGTTTGAATTGTCAGCAGATTAAATATGAGCATCAGAGGCCTGGTGGTTTATTTCAGAGGATTGAGCTTCCCGAGTGGAAGTGGGAGCGGATCACTATGGACTTCGTTGTTGGGCTCCCGCAGACGCGGAAGAAGTTCGACGCAGTTTGGGTCATTATTGATAGGTTGACTAAGTCAGCGCATTTCATTCCTGTGGCAGTCTCCTATTCATCCGAGAGGTTAGCTGAGATCTATATCCGAGAGATTGTTCGCCTTCATGGTGTGCCGGTATCTATCATCTCGGACTGAGGTACGCAGTTTACCTCGCGTTTCTGGAAAGCAGTCCAGCGAGAGTTAGGCACCCAGGTTGAGTTGAGTACAGCATTTCATCCTCAGACGGACGGGCAATCCGAGCGGGCTATTCAGATATTAGAGGATATGCTCCGAGCTTCTGTCATTGACTTTGGAGGTTCGTGGGATCAGTTCTTGCCTTTAGCAGAGTTTGCCTACAACAACAGCTACCAGTCGAGTATCCAGATGGCTCCTTATGAGGCTTTGTATGGTAGGCGATGTCGATCTCCGGTTGGATGGTTTGAGTCGGGAGAGGCTCGGTTGTTGGGTACAGATTTGGTTCAGGAGTCTTTGGACAAGGTCAGGATTATTAAGGATAGACTTCGTACAACTCAGTCCAGGCAAAAGAGTTATGCAGATTGAAAGGTTCGAGATGTGGCTTTCATGGTTGGTGAGCGGGTATTGCTCTGAGTGTCTCCTATGAAGGGCGTGATGAGATTTGGGAAGAAGGGCAAGTTTAACCCTAGGTTCATTGGTCCATTTGAGATTCTTGATCGAGTGGGAGAGGTGGCTTATAGACTTGCATTGCCACTGAGCTTATTAGCCGTACATCCAGTGTTTCATGTGTCCATGCTTCAGAAATATCACGGCGATCCATCCCACGTGTTAGATTTCAGCACTGTCCAAATTGACAAGGACTTATCTTATGAGGAGGAGCCGATAGCTATTCTAGATCGACAGGTTCGCTAGTTGAGGTCGAAGAGTTTTCCTTCGGTTCGTGTTCAGTGGAGAGGTCAGCCTCCTGAGGCATCGACCTGGGAGTCCGAGTCCGATATGCGGGACCGTTATCTTCACCTTTTCCCCGACTCAGGTGCTTCCTTATTGTATCCGTTCGAGGACGAACGGTTGTTTTAGAGGTGGAGAATGTGACGACCCAAAGGGTCATCACCGGTTTTCTCCCTTTTTCCGTACTTTTAAGGCCTTGAAAACTTCACCTTTAGTTGCCTCGATTTGCGTGCGCAGTCTTGGCGCGTAGCCGGAAAAGCTTATGTGTTAAATTATGTGAAATTTGATAAATTGTGGCTTTAAAATGGTTAAAGTTGACTTTGGTCAACATTTTGGTTAAACAGACCCGGAACCGAGATTTGACGGTCCCAGAGGGTCCGTAGAAAAATATGGGACTCGGACGTATTCCCGAAATCAAAATTCGAGGTCCCGATCCTGAGAAATGAATTTTTGAAAGAAATTGTTTTCTGAAATTTAATATGAAAATTTGAAATAAAAATGAATTAGAAAGCATTGGTATCGGGCCCGTATTTTGGTTCCGGTGCCCGGTACATATCTTATATGTGGTTTAAGCGCTTTCTGTAAAATTTTGTTGAAATCGAACGTCGTTTTACGTGTTTCGAACTTAAAACTCTAAATTTGAAAGGTTATGAAGTTTGAAGAAAAACTAGTGATTTTGAGGCTTGATTCGTTGCTTATGATGATATTTGGCGATTTGATCGCACGGATAAGTTCATATGAGGTTGTTGAGTTAGTACATGTGTTTGGTTAGGAGCCCCGAGGGATCGGGTGTGATTCAGATGTGTTTCGGGATGGTTTTGGACTTAGAAAAGTTGCAGAAAATAGCAGTTCTGGTGTTCTGTTACCCAGTGCTATGCGATCGCATAGGCCTTTCCGCGATCGCATAGAGTAAGTTTCTAGGTGCCCAGTTTGTTCTATGCGGTCGCATAGATCCTCCTGCGATCGCGTATAGTAGCCACCATCTGTTATATGCGATCGCATCCCCCTTCCGCGATCGCAATACATAAAAACCAAACCCGGAATGGAGCCCGTTTTCTTCTATGCGTTCGCAATACACTGTCTGCGATCGCAATGGGCAACCTCCCTCTCCCTATGCGATCGCATGACCTTTTCGCGATCACATAGAGCATTTTTCTGCCCAGTTATTTTTTTAAAAAACTTCAGAAACAGTAGCTACGGGATTCATTAGAAAGTTCACAAACCTTTTCTTCCCCAAACTCTTAGGCGACCATTGGAGTGATTCTTCACCGAGACATCTTGGGTTAGTAATTCTTAGCTTATTTCCTTCCATTTCCTTCAACATCAATTGAAATCCTAGGCCTAGAATATGTGATTTAAGGTAGAAATTGGGTAGAGTTAGGGCTTTTTACTTTTCTTGATTTAGACCTCGTTTTGGCGTCGAATTTGAAAATAAATTATATATTCGGGCTCGTGGATGAATAGGTGATATGAATTTGGTCCGAACCTCGTGTTTTGACTAAGCGGGCCCGGGGTCGCTTTTTGAAATTTTGGGAAGAAAGCTTAGAAATCTATGTTTAGGCATTAGGTTTGATTTGTTTAGCTTATATTGATACTATAAAGTCGTTATTTCATAGATTTGATTGAGTTGGAGCCGAATTCGAGAGGGAAAGCGGTCGTTGTGGATTAATTTAGCCGTGGAAGTTGAGGTAAGTGTTCGGTCTAACTCTAGCTTGAGGGATTAGGAGTTGAGTCTTACTTACTACTTGCTTTGTGTTGTGTCCGACGTATAGGCATGGTGACGAGTATCTATACGTTAGTGGTCGAGCATGACCGTGAGTCCTAAATTGCTAAATTGTTGTATTCTTAAGTAATGCTTATGAGAACTTGGTTGAAGATCTTTGAAACTGAGCAAGTAAATGTCATGATTGAGCATTTGTATTAATTGTGTTAAGTAGAAATTGAGTAAATTGGTTATAGCTGGATCTCCCTTGCCGGGATAGTTGATTTGATATCTTGTTCCCTTGCCGGGAAACTTATTATGTTATCTTGCTCCCTCGTCGGAATTATCCTGTGATATTGTGTTGGACTGAAATGGGAGCGGGAGGTACGCCTACCACAAATTATGAAATGAAATGGGAGCGGGTGGTACGCCTACCACAAATTATGAAATGAAATGGGAGCGGGTGGTACGCCTACCACAAATTATGAAATGAAATGGGAGCGGGTGGTACGCCTACCACAAGATAAAATAAAATGGGAGCGGGTGGTATGCCTACCACAAAATAAAATGAAATGGGAGCGGGTGGTACGCCTACCACAAGATAAAATGAAATGGGAGCGGGTGGTACGCCTACCACAAGATATGATGAAATGGGAGCGGGTGGTACGCCTACCACGAGATGTGATGAAATGGGAGCGGGTGGTACGCCTACCACAAGATATGATGAAATGGGATCGGGTTGCACGCCTGCAACAAGAGAAAACTGAGACAAGTGAAAGTGGTTGTTTTTCCCTTATTCTATGGTAGAAGTGAGCAAATGTAGTTTTCCCTTATTATTTCTAATATTCTGTTTTATCTGCTATCCCCGTACGCATGCTCCCCCTCCCAGCTTTAATTGTTTACTTTCCGCTGTTTTCTATTGTACTTGTATATACATATATATATCTGCACAGGTTTATCTGGAGTCTGGGTTTAGCCTCGTCACTAGTTTATCTGGAGTCTGGGTCTAGCCCCGTCACTACTTCGTCGGGGTTAGGCCAGGCACTTACCAGCACATGGAGTCGGTTGTGCTGATGCTACACTCTGTGCTCTTTTGCACAGATCACGGAGTTGGAGCAGCCTTTGGATAGGAGCAGTAGATCGGGAGCAGGCCTTCAGTCCAGAGACACCGAGGTAGCCTTGCTGACGTCCGCAGGCCTGGAGTCTCTCTCTCTTTATTCAGTTTGTTATCTTTTGTACCGAAACAAACAGTTTAAAATTTTCTTTCAGACGATTGTATTTAGTAATCTTAGAAGTTCGTGAGCATTGTAACACCAATCTTGGGTAGAGGATTTTGTTAAACTTTCCGCAATTCTCTTCAGTTTTTATATAAGTTGAGACTTCCGTATGAAATTTTAATTATGTTGCCTTTATTACATGTTGATAATTATGGAAAAGAAATGCGCGTTAAATGGAAAGTAATTTAAGTTGGCTTGCCTAACTCCTATTAGTAGGCGCCATCATGATTCCCGAGGGTGGGAAATCAGGATCGTGACAATATTGTCTTTAACTATATTAATATTTTATTCCTTTAAGTCTTTGGCCCACAACTCTAGAAACAATTATATTTTCCAAAATTTATATTGGTGTCAATTAAGGCAAACATGGAATGTAAAGTGCTTCATCAGAACTAATTCAAACACCTTTTGTGACATCTGATTCCTTAATTTTATTAGTTTATCAACTTGATTTGTGTTTGATTATTATAATTAGTGTGCCTGACTGTTAGCATATTGTAAACGTTAATAATAAAATTATTTGTTAGAAATATTTCTTGATTCTTAGTTAGAGGATGGAATTAATAAATAAAATACATGATAAGGTATAAGCTTTATTTTTATCACATGTTAATTAAGAATTTGTAATTAATAAATAGTTTTTATCAAAGTGGTCTATTTATTTGGAGTCATTGAAAATTCTTAGAACTTTATACATGGATTGAGTGTTATGATTAATGAATAGTTTCCATCAAAGTGGTCTATTTATTTGAGCCATTGAAATATTCTCAACATGTTTAAATTGTCCGTAATAAGTGTAAACTAGTGTTGGAGGTTTACCTTTTGATACTAGTAATATCAAATTAATTTATGAGATGATATATTGTGTTTTCGCCCAAAGGAAGAAACTTAATGTCTTGAATTCTCATGTATATAAAAGATAAGGACAATTTATTGTAAGAGAATGTTTTGTATCTCTTACATAAAGGGAGGACAGAATATATGCCTTGTATTCTAGATGATATGGGGAGGAGGTTTTGTATCCCTTGCCTAAAGATGAGGATACAATGAATGCCTTGTACTCCTTGGTCCTTAAAGAGGAGACAATTGCATCTTTCACCCAAAGGAGAGGTGCAATAGATGTCTTTAACTCTTTTAATTTATGTGTTCATGCCCATGATTTTCTCTAACTTTTACGTTGTTTGCTGATACAACTGTTAAAAACATGAATACTCAATTGAATTCCATTTGAAACTCTTACTAGTAGCAATTTTAAGAAGTGAAAATAGGATGTTGAAATAGTGTTAGGTCTGATGGACTAGGACTTTGCATTGACTGAACAGAAACCTGCTGAACCTACAACTACTAGTACTGCTGATGAAAAGACTAAGTATGAGAAATGGACGTAGACTAACAAATTGAGCCTTATGATCATGAAGATATCCATTTCTGATCACATAAAAGGTGACATTAAGGATAATGAAAATGCGAAGGATTTCTTGAGTGCGATTGGACAGAAATTTCTAGAATCTGATAAAGCTGAGATACGTAGCCTGATTGATTCCCTGTCTACCATAAAGTATGGCCTGTAGGTAATATCCGTGATCATATTATGAAATTGGTTAATATTGCTACCAAACTGAATAATTTAGGTGCAATCATTACTGATGATTCTCTTGTTCACCAATCCTTAAGGTCCCTTCCTCAGCAGTTTAACCAGCTTAAGACAACCTATAATGCATAAAAGTAGAGTTTATGTAATAATCCCAAAATTTTAAATATTTGTTAATTGTAAGATTGGAGAATTAATTTAGTTCATAGTTATTTTACCAAATATTAAGCTAGTAGAAAGAGAGTTAATATAATATGATAGAGAGATAGTGGGCAAAATTTTATATTATATATAATAGTTTTGCTAAATTAATTAACTTTGGGGGTTTAATTAAAAAGTTAGTGGGCTTAATCCCACCTTTTGGATCCTGTCAGATGACGTTAAGGTAAATAAGTGATATGGGTTTTGGTTATTAGAAAGGAAAAAAAAAAGAATGAAGAAAAAAATCGAAGGCTTTGGGAAAAGCATATTAATGGCTTTGGATGGTTGTTATTCATTGTATTGTATCGTATTGTTACTTTAATTACGATATTTGTTTTGGTTGTTATTTAAATTTTATTGTATCATATCGTTAAATTTGTCGTTATATAATGATGAAATATGTCACTTTATGTAACAACCGATTTGGTGTGGTCGTGTCGTTACCTTGTCTTTTTCTCTCATTCTCACCCTTTATTATTATTAAATAATTAATTTTTATCATTTACCCTACCTTTTATATAGTAATTTAACCTCGTATCATAATTTTTCTTTATAATATTACCAGTTATTCTTCATATTGCTAAAGTGTGATATCATGAAACGATGACAAATAATACAATCTATCCAAACATATATTTATTAAATAATACAGTACAATATAATATATTACGATGCGATACATTATGAAACGATGCGTAACAACTATGCAAACAGCCGCAGAAGCCATTTTGAATTATTTCCCTTGGCAAACACTGTTAGGGATTTATTTTGGAGCAAAGAGTTCGTGTCTGCCAATTAACCGAGAAAAGAAATTCATTAACTTTCGGTACGGAAAACTATCTTGATATCCACTTTAATTTAATTTTGTAAATATATAAGAATCAATCATGATGCCATGATTAGAAGTGATGATTGCAATGATTAAAAATAAATAATCATGTAGTAACTATGAAAATTTGCACTGTGGAGAATGTCTAGCACTTGTAAATAAGCCATCGTAATGGCAGCAGCCACTGTTCGACATTGTTGATGGTTAAAAGTTACGACTGATCTTATGTGCAGATTCTTATTAATTAGATCCGGAGTTAGACTTTGATCTTGATGTGTCCCAAGATTATAAAAATTCTTCGCCTAAACTAATTAGGACGTGTTACTCAATATTTTGGATAGATTGAGGCCATTGAAGATTGTTTGGTTGGTGTTCTAAACGTTGCAAGGTTGGAGAACTTCCTGTTAGCAAGATAAGTGAGATTTTAAGCTTGGATGCTTGCTTTTCTAAAACTCGTTTTGAAAATATGTTTTCTCTGCCTGGTCCATGTGTTGGGACAAGCATGCACTTGACAGAATTAATGATCTTAGGCTAGCCACAAATATATTATTTATGAAAAATATAGAAATTATTTTATAAGTTGTTTGATGGCGTGATACGGCTGTGAGCCATGATGTTGAGTTTGATACGGCTGTGAGCCATGATGTTGAGTTTGATACGGCTGTGAGCCATGATGTTGAGTTTGATACTGCTGTGAGCCATGATGTTGGTGCATTGTGTATGCCGCCGTGATAGATTTGGCACATTGTGTATGCCGCCGTGATAGATTTGAGCATTGTGTATGCCGCCGTGATATATTTGGGGTATTGTGTATGCCACTGTTATAACGATCCGACCGATCGTTTTACTTTTTAGAACCTCGTTCCCCTAGATAAGACTTTCAGTACTTGCTTTTACTAATTTATGACTTGCGGGAATGGTTGGTTCGTGATTTGAAAGAGTTTGGGTTGAAATCGGAACACTTGGTTCCTTAAGGTTGGCTTAAAAGGCCAACTTTGACTTCGGTCAACGTTTTGAGTAAACAATCTCGGAATCCGGATTTGAAGGTTCCAATAGGTTCGTATGATAATTTCGGACTTGGGCGTATGTCCGGATCGGGTTTTGGATGACCCGGAAGCGTTTTGGCGCCTAATAGTAAAAGTTGATTCCTTAAGGATTTTGAAGTTCTTAAATATTTAGTTTGGAGCGGGTTTTTATGTTATCGAGGTCCGAACAGAGTTTCGAGGTCAGGAATAGTTCCGTATTATCATTTACGACTTGCACGCAAAATTTGATGTCAATCCGAGTAGTATAAGTGTGTTTCGTCACATTGGATGTAAATTGAAGAACTTGAAGTTTATAAGTTTGGATCAATTGGTTTTAGGAGGTGATTCTTAGATTTAGCATTGTTTCGATCGTTCTGAGGGTTCGAGCGAGTCCATTTTATGATTCCAAATTTGTCGATATGTTCAGGTAGGACCCAGGGGCCCCGAACGTTAATCGGATGAGGCTCGAGTGGAGTTGGAAAGTTTTGGAAGGAGCTGAAGCTCCTGGTATCTGTCATAACCGCACCTGCGGTTGTTCAGCCGCAGAAGCGGTCGAGCCTTCACAGGTGCGGCCAAGGGGAGGAGCCCAGGAACCACAGATGCATCTCCTCTTCCGCAGAAGCGGAACCGCAGGAGCGTCCCCCAGACCGCAGAAGCGGTCCCAGCCAACCCAACCCAACTCTGCAAATGCGGACGTTGCCTCGCAGAAGCGAGACCGCAAATGCGGTCCCCTAACTACAGGTGCGGAAATCGCTGAAGGCAGTGCCTTCATTTAATGCGAAAATGTATCATTTTTGACACATTTCATTCATTGTTTGGGCAATTTGAGAGCTTCCAAAGAGGGATTTCAACCTAGCACTTGTAATGTAAGTTACTTCTACTTAATGTGAGTGTAATGTAAGTTACTTCTACTTAATGTGGGTTCAATGCTTAGTTTATGGGTAGATTAACGCACAAAAATTAGTGAAAATCATGGGATTATAGTAAAACTTAGGGTTTTGATAAAAATAAGATTTTTCACGAAATTTGTTATGGTATAAAGTAAAAATCATATATTCTTGATCCTTAGGTTATGAGAAACAACTTTCCTAAAATATTTCCGGAATTTGGGTACGTGGGCCCGGTGATGGATTTTAGGAAACTTGTATTTGGGTTTGGAAAATTACTTTAATAGTTAGAATATGAACTCTTGAGCTTGTATTGACTAGTTATGTTCGTTCAATCAAGCAACATTCTTTTTTTCTTAACTTAAGGAGAGAGAAGAGGGCTTTCTAAGAAGGGCTTGGGACCTATGAACAGAACAACACAACAAAATGATGAAATGAAGAAGAATGAACGGGAGGCATCGGAGGAAGGACTGACGAACTTCTTACTTGTGTTTGGTTAACTACTCCCCGTTTAATTTTTCGGATCGTTCGGCTCCAAATTGAGGGTTTGAGCGCGTTCTTGATATTGGAAGTAATCTTTGGAGCGAGGTGAGTCTCCTTTCTAACCTTGTAAGAGGGAAATAAACCCCTATGTGAATCTAATAAATGTACGTGATTGTCTGTGGGGGCTACGTACGTACGTGATGACAAGAGTCTGCGCACTGCTACTATTATGCTAATTATTCGGAAAGTTTAGGACTCGTATCATGCCATACTTGCAAATGCTTATATTCTTGCTTGCTAATGAGATCACTTAGGACATGTTAGGGATTGAAAATAAATATAAACGAACATATGCACTTACTTGAGAACTTGTATGAATGGATTTGACGATAAATGCACCTTTATGTTCCTTCTTGATAATAATTGATGTTTGTGGATCGGGCTGATCGCCTCGATAGAAATAGTTGTATCTATGGTTCGCGTCATTCGACCCTCTAGCAGTGCACAGTTATTATTATGTTGGACCAGACCGTACGATCTCAGCATAATGTGCGCATGATATTTATGTGGAAATAACTCCATGATTTACTCTGTTTAAATGCTTAACGTGCAAATTATTATATGACATGATTGAACTTGATATATTGTTTCCTTCTAAATTTTGATATTGTTATTACATTCATACTAATCATGCTTAGTGTAAGCCTTATATATTAGTATTGATATTGACCTTAGTAAGTGTCAAGTCGACCCCTCGTTACTACTTCTTCGAGGTTAGACTGGATACTTGCTGGGTACATGTTGTTTATGTACTTATACTATGCTTCTGTGCTTAACTGTACAGGATCTTAGGCAGGTGCATCTAGTTACCCCTCCGGTGCGCGTTCCTGATTCCTGATCGAGATCCCACGGTGAGCTGCCCCTTCTGAGCCGTTCTGCAGCATACCGGAGTTCTCTTCTTTTGTATCTGATTATGTATTGTCTACTCTGTTTCAGGTAGTAGGATAGTGGTATTTTGTATATTCTAGTAGTTGCCTTAGTACTTGTGACACTAGTTCCTGGCACACACTGTAGACTATCATTTTTGGGTTGCATTTCTATTGTTATGAAATTGTTCATTTTCGATCTGCTAAAATATAAGTTAAGAGTATATTGAAAATGTTTAGATAAAACAATTGAGAACTAACTTGTTAATTCGGATTGGCTTGCCTGACAACGGTGTTGGTGCCATCACGACCTATAATGGAATTTGGTTCGTGACAACATGGTATCAGAGCACTAGGTTCACGTAGGTCTCACAAGTCATAGGCAAACCTAATAGAGACTTGCGGATCGGTCCGTAGACGTCTGTATTTATCTTCGAGAGGCTATAGGATGTTAGGAAGCTACTCTTTATTCATCCTCTATCGTGCAGTGGATGGTATACTAAATTTCCTTCTTCTATTTTCTCACAGATGGTGAGGACGCGCATGGCAGATGTTCCAGACCCGGGAGGAGCTAATCTCCCCATTGCTAGAGGCCGAGGCAGAGGCCGAGGGAGGGCACCGACCCGAGGTAGGGGACTAGGGCATCCCAGAGCTGTCCCAGTAGCACCACCGACGGATCCTGCGGGGGATCCTATCATTGAGGAGCAGGGCGAGGTGCCTGCAGCTGAGCCTACCCCGGCGGACTTCATGATAACACCGGGTTTCCAGGAGGTCATGGGCTGTATGTTGCGGTTCATGGACACCATGACTCAGGCTGGTTTATTTCCAGTGAATCCAGCTACATCCTAAGTGGGAGGCAGAGCACAGACCCCTATTACTTAGGCTCCTGGTCAGGTAGCTGTAGTGTATTAGACTCCGGGTGCACTACCCGCGGATGGGGCTCAGCCAGTTATTGTAATGGTACCCAAGCCCAGACCAGTTGTGGATGGCAATCCGCAGAAGTTATTGGATAGATGGACTAGGCTACACCCTCCTATCTTCGTGGGTAAGCGTCATGAGGATGCCCAGGATTTCATTGATAGGTGCAAGGATAGACTGCACAACATAAGGATATTGGAGTCTCATGGGGTTGACTTCACTACTTTCTAGCTGGAGGGCAGGGCCCGTAGATGGTGGCAGTCTTATGTTCTTGCAAGGCCAGCAGGTTATCCTCCCATCACTTGGGGTCAGTTCACACAGTTATTCCTAGGCATGTATATTCCACCCTCTGAGAGGGAAGAGTTGCAGTATCAGTTTGAGCAGCTTGATCAGGGTCAGATGTCAGTGACCAACTATGAGGCGAGGTTTTCTGAGTTATCCCGCCATGCTCTGATGATACTTCCTACTGACGCAGAGAGGGTGCGGAGGTTCGTTGCAGGATTGCATTCTAGCATTAGGGCCAACATGACCCGAGAGGTGGAGATGGGGACTCCTTATCAGTAGTGGTGGAGATTGCTCGGAGGATTCAGGGGTACCGTCTGAGAGGTAGGGAGAAGATGCAGGAGGACAAGAGGGCTAGATAATCCGGAGAGTTCAGAGGTGCCCTGGCTAGGGTCAGAGGTCAGTTTGGGAGGGGTCAGCCTAGAAGACCCCCAAATTCAGCACCACCACCTCCTCGAGGTTCCCCATCGCGCCCCTATTTTAGCGCGATACCAGAAAGTTCTTACCGCCCGCCAGCTATTCAGGGATCCTCCAATGGGTATTCAGGTCCCCAAGGTTCTTCTGGTTCCTATTTCAGTGCTATGACGGAGAGTTCATACCGTCCACCGGCTATTCAGGCTTCTTCTAGTGGGTCTACAGGCCATCAGGGTCATACATCAGGGCAGCAGGTCACTACACCACAGGGTTGTTTTGAGTGCGGAGACCTTAGTCATATGAGGAGATACTGCCCTAGGCTTTGGGGCAAGGCAGTACAGCAAAGTCAGCAGCCCATGATTATAGCACCGGTTGCCCAGCCACCTAGAGGCAGGGAGCAGACTGGTAGGGGCTGTCCTAGAGGTGGAGACCAGACAGGGAGAGGTCATCCAGCTACTGCTCAGTCAGGTGGAGGCTAGCCAGCCGGTGCTCCAGCCAGATTCTATGCCTTTCAGGCCAGACTAGATGCATTGGCCTTAAATACCGCTATAACATGTATTACTTCCGTCTGTGATAGGGATGCTTTAGTGCTATTTGATCCAGGGTCTACCTATTCATATGTGTCATCTTTGTGTGCTCATTTCCTGGATATTCCTTGTAAGTCCTTGGGTACTCCCGTTCATGTGTCCACTCATGTGGGTGATTCTGTGGTTGTAGATCGGATCTACCGGTCTTGTGTGGTCATATTCTGTGGTTACGAGACTAGATCAGATCTCTTGTTGCTTAATATGATCGACTTTGAGGTCATCCTGGGCATGGATTGGTAATCCTCATACCACGTCGTCCTAGATTCCCATGCCAAGACTGTTATTTTAGCGATGCCAGAGTTGCCAAGGTTGGAGTAGAAGGGTTCCTTATTTAGTACATCTAGTCGAGTGATCTCTTTTCTGAAGGCTCGACATATGGTCGAGAAGGGTTGTTTGGCTTATCTAGCCTATGTTTGGGACACCACCTTAGAGTTTTCGATGATTGATTCAGTACCAGTAGTCCGAGAGTTCACCAATGTATTTCTTTATGACCTTCATGGCATGCCACCGGATGGTGATATTGAATTCTACATTAATTTATCTCCAGGTACCCAGCCTATATCTATTCCACTGTACCGTATGGATCCGAAAGAGTTGAAGGAGTTGAAGGAGCAGCTTGAGAAGTTGTTAGAAAAGGGGTTTGTTAGACCAAGTGTGTCACCTTGGGGTGCACCAGTGTTGTTTGTAAAGAAGAAGGATGGGACCATGCGGATGTGCATAGATTACTGCCAGTTGAACAAGGCTACCATCAAGAACAAGTACCCGTTTTCGCGCATTGATGATTTGTTCGACCAGTTGCAGGGTGTTAGGGTGTTCTCTAAGATCGACTTGAGATCAGGGTACCATCAGTTGAGGATTCGGGACTTAGATGTTCCGAAAACTGCTTTCAGTACTAGATATGGTCATTATGAGTTTCTGATGATATCCTTTGGCTTGACTAATGCCCCAGTTGCGTTTATGGACTTGATAAATAGGGTGTTCAGACCTTATATTGATTCCTTTGTTATCATCTTCATTGACGACATCCTGATACTCACGTAGCCTGGGAGAGCACGAGCAGCATTTGAGAGTAGTGCTTCAGACCTTGCGAGAGCATAAGCTATATGCTAAGTTCTCCAAGTGTGAATTCTGGCAAGAGTCAGTGGCATTCTTGGGGCATATTGTGTTAGGAGAGAGTATTAAGGTGGATCCCAAGAAGATTGAGGCAGTTTAGAGTTGGCCACGTCCTACTTCAGTGACCAACATCAGGAGTTTCCTGGGGTTAGCAGGTTATTACCGTCGATTCGTGCAAGGCTTTTCATCTATTGCATCACCTCTAACTAGATTGACCCAGAAGGGTGCTCCTTTCCATTGGTCCGATGATTATGAGAAAAGCTTTCAGAAGTTCAAGACAACTTTGACTACAGCACAGGTTCTTGTGTTGCCTTCCAGTTCGGGGATGTATGTTGTATATTGTGACGCTTCACGCGTTGGCTTGGGATGTGTGTTAATGTAGGATGGGCGAGTTATTGCATATGTTTCACGTCAGCTGAAGATTCATGAGAAGAACTACCATATGCACGACCTGGAGTTAGCAGCGATTGTTCATGCTCTTAAGATATGGAGGCATTATCTGTATGGGGTGTCCTGTGAAGTTTACACTGATCATCGCAGCTTGCAGCATTTGTTCAAGTAGAGGGATCTTAATTTGAGGCAGCATAGATGGCTTGAGTTACTAAAGTATTATGACATCACCATTCTTTATCATCCGGGTAAGGCAAATGTGGTCGCGGATTCCTTGAGTAGGAAAGCAAAGAGTATGGGTAGCTTGGAATTCATTTCAGTGGAGGAGAGGCCACTAGCTTTGGACATTCAGTCCTTGGCTAACAGACTTGTGAGGTTGGACATGTTATAGCCCAGTTGAGTCCTTGTGTATGTTGTTGCTCAGTCTTCACTTTTGGGGCTAATCAAGGCTCGGCAGTTTGATGATCCACATTTGGCAGTTCTCAAAGAGACGGTGCTACAGGGTAGTGCCAAGAAGGTTTCTATTAGCGAGGATGGTGTTCTGCGACTCGAGGGTTGCCTATGTGTTCCTAATGTTGATAGCTTGAGGGAGAGGATTCTAGAGGAGGCACACAGTTCACGGTATTCCATTCATCCAGGTGCCACAAAGATGTATCGTGACCTGAGACAGCATTATTAGTGGCGGCGAATGAAGAAAGACATGTGGCTCGGTGTTTGAATTGTCAGCAGGTTAAGTATGACCACCAGAGACTAGGTGAACTACTGTAGCAGATGCCTATACCTGAGTGGAAGTGGGAGCGCATTACTACGGACTTCGTAGTCGGGTTGCCACGGACATTGCGGAAGTTTGATGCGGTTTGGGTCATTGTCGACAGGTTGACCAAGTCGGCACACTTTATTCCAGTGGTGACTACTTATACTTCAGAGAGGTTGGCACAAATCTATATTCGGGAGATAGTTCGGTTGCACGGTGTGCCCGTTTCCATCATATCAGATAGAGGCCCTCAAGTCACTTCACATTACTGGAGAGCTGTTCAAAGTGAGTTGGGGACCAGTGTAGAGCTCAACACAACATTCCATCCTCAGACCGACGGACAGTCGGAGCGGACAGTTCAGATTTTGGAAGACATGTTTAGAGCATGTATGATTGACTTTGGAGGACAGTGGAATCAATTCTTGCCTTTGGCCGAGTTTGCTTACAATAACAGTTATCAGTCTAGCATCGAGATGGCTCCATTTGAGGCATTATACAGCCGGCGATGTCATTCTTCTATCGGGGGGTTTGAGCCCGATGAGGCTAAGTTGTATGGTACAAATTTGGTGAAAGATGCCGTAGAAAAGGTAAAGCTAATTCGGGAAAGGCTCAGCACAGCTCAGTCCAGACAGAAGAGTTACGCGGATCAGAAGGCGCACGATGTATCATTCATGGTCAGCGAGAAAGTTCTCTTGAAAGTCTCGCCGATGAAGGGTATTATGAGATTCGGGAAGAAGGGCAAGTTGAGCCCAAGGTTTACTGGCCCATTTGAGGTGTTGAGGCGAGTTGGGGAGGTTTCTTACAAGCTTGCTTTACCTCCCAGCTTATCACGAGTTCATCCAGTTTTTCACGTATCTATGTTGCGAAAGCATCACGCCGGCTTGTCCCATGTATTAGACTTCAGTACTATTCAGCTGGATGAGAGTTTGGGTTATGAGGAGGAGCCAATTGCCATTATTGATAGGCAGGATCGCCAGTTGAGATCCAACATGATTTCTGCGGGAAAGGTCTAGTCGAGGGGCTAACCAGTCGAGGAGGCAGCCTGGGAGTCCGAGGAGGACATGTGGAGCAGATATCCACGCTTATTCGGCACTTCAGGTATGAATCTAAACCCGTTTGAGGACGAACGTTTGTATAAGAGGTGGAGAATGGAACGACCCGATCGCTCGTTTTGCTTTTTAGAACCTTGTTACCCTAGATAAGACTTCTCGTACTTGCTTTTAATGATTTATGAATTGCGGGAATTGTTGGTTCGGGATTTGGAAGAGTTTGGGTTGATATCGGAACACTTGGTTCCTTAAGGTTGGCTTAAAAGGTCAAGTTTGACTTCGGTCAACGTTTTGAGTAAACAACCTCGAAATCTGGATTTGAAGGTTCTAATAGGTTCGTATGATGATTTTGGACTTGGGCGTATGTTCGGATCGGGTTTTGGATGACCCGGGAGCGTTTGGTGCCTAATAGTGAAAGTTGATTCCATAAGGTTTTGAGGTTCTTAAATATTTGGTTTGGAGCAGGTTTTTGTGTTATCGAGGTCTGAACGGAGTTCCGAGATCGGGAATAGTTCCATATTGTCATTTAAGACTTGCACGTAAAATTTGGTGTCAATCCAAGTAGTATAAGTGTGTTTCGTCGCATTGGATGTAAATTGATGAACTTGAAGTTCATAAGTTGGATCAATTGGTTTTAGGGAGTGATTCTTAGATTTAGCGTTGTTTCGGGCGTTCCGAGGGTTTGAGCGCGTCCATTTTATGATTCCAAACTTGTCGGTATGTTCGGGCGAGGGATCGGGGGCCCTAAACGTCAATCGGACGAGGCTCAAGTGGAGTTGGAAAGTTTTGGAAGAAGCTTAAGCTCTTGGTATCTGTCATAACCGCATCTGGGGTTGCTTAGTCGTAGGTGCGAGACCGCAGAAGCGATCGAGCCTTCGAAGGTGCGGCCAAGGGGAGGAGCCCATGAACCGCAAATGCGGCTCCTCTTTCGCAGAAGCGGAACCGCAGGAGCGGCTCCCAGACCGCAAAAGTGGTCCCAGCCAACCCAACCCAACTTTGCAGATGCGGGCGTTCCGTCGTAGAAGCGAGACAGCAGATGCGGTCCCCTAACCGTAGGTGCGAAAATTGCTGAAGGCAGTGCCTTTATTTAATACAGGAATGTGTCATTTATGACACATTTCATTCATTGTTTGGGCGATTTGGGAGCTTCCAAAGAGGGATTTCAACCTAGCACTTGTAAGGTAAGTTACTTCTATTTAATGTGAGTTCAATACTTGGTTTATGGGTAGATTAACACACAATAATTAGTGAAAATCATGGGATTGGAGTAAAACCTAGGGTTCTGATAAAAATAAGATTTTTCTACGAAATTTGTTATGAAATAAAGTAAAAATCATATATTCTTGATCTTTAGGTTATGGGTAACAACTTTCCTAAAAAATTTCAGGAATCTGGGCACGTGGGCCCGAGGATGGATTTTAGGAAACTTGTATTTGGGGTTGGGAAATTAGTTTAATAGTTAGAATATGAAACCTTGAGCTTGTATTGACTAGTTCTTACCCCGTTTATTTAGTTTCGGATCGTTCAGCTCCAAATTGAGGGTTTGAGCGTGTTCTTGATATTGGAAGTAAGCTTTGGAGCGAGGTGAGTCTTCTTTCTAACCTTGTAAGAGGGAAATAAACACCTAGGTGAATCTAATAAATGTACATGATTGTCTGTGGGGAGCTACGTACGTATGTGGTGACGAGAGTCCGTGTGTAGCTACTATTATGCTAATTGGTCGGGTGGTTTAGGACTCGTATCATGCCATATTTGCAAATGCTTATGTTATTTCTTGCTAGTGAGATCACTTAGGACATGTTAGGTATTGAAAATAAATATAACCGAACGTATGCACTTACTTGAAAACTTGTATGAATTGATTTGACTATAATGCGCATTTATGTGCCTTTTTGATAATAATTGATGTTTGTGGATCGGGCCGATCGCCTCAGTAGAAATAGATGCATCTATGGTTCATGCCATTTGACCCTCTGACAGTGCACAGTTATTATTATGTTGGACCGGATCGTACGACCTCGTCATAATATGCGCATGATATTTATGTGGAAATAACTCCATGATTTACTCTGTTTAAATGCTTAAAGTGCAAATTATTATATGACATGACTGAACTTGATATATCGTTTCTTCTAAATTTTGAAATTGTTATTACATTCATACTAATCATGCTTAATGTAAGTCTTATATATTATTATTGATATTGACCTTAGTAAGTGTCAAGTCGACCCCTCGTTACTACTTCTTCGAGGTTAGACTGGATACTTGTTGGGTACATGTTGTTTATGTACTCATACTACGATTCTGTACTTAACTGTACAGGATCTGAGGCAGGTGCATCTAGTTACCCCTCCGACGTGCATTCCTGATTCCTTATCGAGATCCCACGGTGAACTGCCCATTCTGAGCCATTCTGCAGCATACCGGAGTTCTCTTCTTTTGTAGCTGATTATGTACTGTCTACTCTGTTTCAGGTAGTAGGATAGTGGTATTTTATATATTCTACTAGTTGCCCTAGTTAATTATGATTTGCTTGCCTGACAACGGTGTTGGGCGCCATCACGACTTATAATGAAATTTGGGTAGTGACAGCCGTGATATATTTGGGGCATTGTATAGGTCGCCATGATAGATTTAGGGCATTGTGTATGATACCGTGATAGATTTGGGCATTGTGTATGCCGCAGTGATATATTTAGGGCATTGTGTATGCTGCCGTGGTAGATTTGGGGCACTGTGTATGCCGCCGTAGTAGATTTGGGGTATTATGTATGCTGCGGGGGACTCGTTGGGTGTTTGGTTAATTTCTTGCACTGTCGTTAATGATAAGTTCTTAGTATAGATTGTGTTGAGATATATATAGTATTGTTGTTGAATAATTGTTTGGACCTTATAAAGTAATTATATGGTGAAAGAATTTATGTGCATATTATTTCTGTACTCGTTGTGTGTTTGTATTTTCCAACTCTTGTTCCAGGAGTATTCAGAGTGAAGGGTAGAGGATCTTACAAGGTTGTATTTACGTATAACTCGCTCCTTACCTGCATGTGTATGCAAATACTATTGGTGAAGACGGAGCTAGTAGCTGACGAGTTCGCTAGAGTTGATTCAGTTATTGAGGTGAGCCTCCACATTGTTCGTGGAGGCTGCCATAAGCTTCTTTATTAATTGTTCATATGATGTCTGTTGCAATTCTCTTTGATGCTCCATGGTCTAGTGTGGTATTTGGGCAAGAATTTCGGTATAATATTTTGAGATATTAATTGTGCGTAATTTAGTTGTCAGATTATTTGGATAATCTTATGATTAATCAAATACTGTAAATTAATGCCTAAGGTAAGAAAGTATGGTTTGTTTGGTGGGTGGTGTTAGCTGGGTGCCAGTCATGTCTTGGGGGTAATTTGTGACGTGAAAATTTATAGGGATGTCTATTTTACCTTTAAAAAATATTTCTAGTATTCGTTTAGAAAATACTATTTTTGTACCGTCTATGAGACGGAAATTAGTTTCAGTTTCACTTTTGGACAAAGCAGGTTATTCATTTCCATAAAATAATGGTATTATTTAAATTTTTTGTGATTCACATGTTGTTGCTGATGCCTTTTTAAGTGATGGTCTATATTGCTTAAATATGTTGAATGAAAATTTTTCTGCAATGCATGTTGAAAATATTGCCCATAAAAAGTCTGTTATGAGTAAAATGTCTTACCTATTATGGCATAGACGTCTTGGTCATATTTCTAAAGAAGGAATTGAACGATTGGTAAAGGAAAATATTTTACTTATTCTTGATCCAAAAGATTTTGAAACTTGTGTGGATTGTGTTACGGGTAAAATAACCAACGTTAAGAGAAAGGGTTTCACTAGGAGCTCTAAACTCTTAGAAATTAATAGTAGGTTTCTCTTCCAAATCTTTGCATTCTTGAAATTTTCATTACTATTATGTTCTTGTTATACATACAATGTCTTGAAAGAATGAAAAAGATCAATATACCTAATACCACAGAGTATTCATACTGATATTAGTGGACCTTATTATGAGACCCCATGTATTTTTTCTCTTCTCTTACGTAATATACGTAACGTGGTGTTGTTATATTAGGTATATACGATTGGGTATAGCACATTGGGAGAATAAGATTGAAAATGTGTGGTAATATCAAGGAACTAACTAAAGTTTTAGGTCAAATGAATCCCTTAAACAAAGGTTCGTGGTTAAAGAAATGGCTGGGGTAGCAACCCGCGCGTTCGAAAGGTTTAAGTTAACTTGCACCTATAGGATAAGACTAAGAGTGTCTAATATGCTAAGAATAGTGTGTTATGAGGTATTATAATATCACACGGTCACATGTTAAGTTTTGGAGTCAAGCAAGTTGCGAAATAAAGGTCGGCAAAGGTTATCGTAAATTTCTCTGATAATTTTTCTAAACTTTGGGTCAAATGTATTAGATCATTTATCCCAATATGTAATGAGTTATGGAACCCACAATCTATCAAATTTATGGTCTACAAGTCTAGTTCGCAAACAAAAAAACCTCACATCAAACGGACATTGAAGTAAAAAGTTATGACTGTTTTACCCCGGACTGTCCAGGCTGAAATCGGGTCGCGAACCGAGTCGGGTCAAACAAGTGGTATAAGTCGGCAAATCCGACTTGTAAAACCCCAAAACATTTCATTTTCGTCCCAAAACAGTAAGGGAGCTGAAGAGAGGGTTCCATGGTATTCTTGAGTGATTAAGGTACGTTTTTAACGATTTCTACCGTTAAAGTTTGTCCCCCCTGCCTAGAAACTCAATCTCTACGCTTTGCAATCGTTTCCCCCTTCTATTAGCTGTGTTTGGAGCTATTTTTGGAAGATAGGAATTTGTTGTTCTTGCTGGTTCTTCATACTTTATACTTAATTTTCCAAGGTAATCATCTTGGGACTCTTTTATGATCATTTTTACAAAGTTCTACGGACGTTTCGTCAAGTTAGGGCCATATGGCAAATCTGCCGATTTAAACTCAATTATGAACTATTTATAGGTGCGTATAAGCTGCATATATATAGTGTTTGTGAATCTTAGGACGTAAGGAACAACTTTTGTGAAGGAAGTACAGGCATTCAGACGTTCGTTGGAAAGGTATGTTAAGGCTAAGCTCCGTCCTTTCTTTTTGCACGAATTTTTTGAAATTCCTAAGACGTCAAATGTGATATTTTACTATTCTATTGCTAGAAAGACCTTCTGTGAAAGGCATTAGGATCGTAGCTGAAGTATTTTATGATGCTATTAGGTTGATATTCCACTCGTTCGGTTAATTAGGGTATTCGACATCTATATATGTCATTTTGTCGGTTTTCTTATCCTTATGTCTATATATATAAATTCTTATTCATCTTTGGTTGTGTGACTAAACAAAATAAAGGCATTTAGTATTTATGATCAGTCCCTCTTCCTTGTTAAAGTATATTTTAAAATCTCTAAAGTGACACATCGATTTCCAAAAATCTCAAATATAAATTTTACGTTTAAACTATTAAAACACTTGATTTTTGATATACTTTCCTTTACTAATTATCAAGAAATAAGGTATAAGGACTAAGTGAAGCACTTTAAGCTTTTTATGAACATCTTGAGAGTTAAGTTATCTTTCTAAAAGTCGAGTTAAGTTTTCAAGCTTATTTATTCAAAGAAAACATATGAGGTTCCACGAGACAATTGTATGTGATACGAAGGTGATTATGAGATCATGAGGATAAGAGTACCTATGAGCCAAGATTGGCTAAGTTCTTGTTATGGCCTATTATGTGCATTCAACGTTCATATCATACATGGCATATTATGCATGAACTTCGAGCTATAATCGGAGGTAAGGGGCCTATTTGCCCGAAAAACTATATATATTGTACAGATGGCCACATGTTGGCAGTATGATACCGGTTAGCTACCGAAAGAGACCGCCATTGCTAGCATTTGGTTGGGTATGTCATGCATTTGCATCAATATATATGTATTCATGACATACGCTTACACGAGCATACCATGCATAATTGATTACTGTGAGGTCGGATGTCGGTCATGGAGGTTACAAGAGTTTCAGTGTCAGGTGGTTTCACTATTATTTTTTTTACATCAGTTATGTATGATTCTACAGTTTGCCTTACATACCAGTACATTTTTATTCGTACTGATGTCTCGTTGCCTGGGGACACTGCATTTTTGTTTCGTGCGTGCAGGTCCAGGTAGGGACTCTGATCGGCCCCTCCGCTAGGATTTTGGGGTTTAGCTGTGAGTTGGTAAGTTCCACCTCTTCCTGGAGCTTTCATAGGATGGTTACTTTTGTGTACCATTTGGGTATAGTCGGGGCCTTGTTCCGACAGTGCTTATGACACTCTTAGAGGCTATTGTGGACACAGTATTTTGGGTTTCTTTTTGTAGCTTTCAGTCTCCAGCCCATAGGCTTGGCATGTATATATATGTGTGTAGGCATGTATGTCTCCAATCGCGGCCTCGTCGGCCAACTAGTACTTTATTATTTTGGCTCGTCTACCTTTGTTTATATGGCTTATTATTATTAAGGTCATGACCTTAATGGTCTAGGCTTAGTATTTCAGATGTTGTGCTGCCCGATCTGTTGGGCCCCCAATTTAGTTAGCTAGTATGTTTAGTGGCTAACTCGATCGAATACAATATCGAGTGCCAGTCGTGCCTCCCCTAGTTTGGGGCATGACAAACTTGGTATCAGAGCAGGTCGTGTCCCAGGGAGTCCACAAGCCGTGTCTAGTAGAGTCTTGCTTATGGGTGTGTTGTGCACCACACTTATAATCAGGAGGCTATGAGGCATTTAGGAATGTTTATGTTTCTTTCAATTAATAGATCGTGCTATAGAGCGAAGTTATAAGAACATATGAAATCTAAATTGTGCTTTGTGTTTCTTATCTTATAGGCTACCTACGCTCAGGAGATGCCACAGCGAGAGATAGGTATGAATTCGAGGGAAGGTACCAGTCGTTCCCCACTGGGTCAGAGGGATAGATTTCCCTTAGAGGCACACAGTGAGTCTCCAGTACCCTTAGTTTCAGCTTCCCTAGCACTTGTTGGAGCCCAGGGAGATGCATTAGCCCCAGCCTCACCAGTGATATTAGTACCTGAGGCAGCTAGAAACACAGGACCTCTAGCACCTATTGTTCCGCCATCAGAGACTGGGGAGCAGGGGATGAGGGAGGCAGTTCAGTTGCTGACTAGGATGGTTTCTATTCATGATCGACAGCTAGAATCAGGAGCAGATGCCTGGAGAGATCGGACAAGAAGCTCGACGGTACGAGAGTTTCTTCACTTGTCCCCTCCATTATTTACAGGATCCAGTTCCACTGAGGATCCCCAGGACTTTATAGAACAAATGTATAGAGTATTGAGGGTGATGCATGCCTCCATCACCGAGGCTGGAGTTGGCTTCTTTTCGACTATGTGATGTAGTTGTCCTATGGTATGAGGCATGGGAGAGATCTAGAGGACCTAATGCTCTGCCAGCAGAGTGGGAGGACTTCTCTGAGGCTTTTTTAGCCCATTATTTGCCACGGGAGTTTCGGGAGGCCCGTTTTGACCAGTTTCTTAACCTGAAGCAGGGGGATATAAGTGTGAGGGAATATAGCCATAAGTTTAATTCTTTGGCGAGGTATGCACCAGATATTGTACGTACCATGAGGGCTAGATTTCATCATTATGTGGATGGTTTGGGGGATCATCTTATTAGAGACTGTAAGGTAGCATCCCTATCGGATGATGTAGATATTTCTCGCATACAGGCTTTCGCTCAGACTACAGAGGACCTTTCCCGTCGGATTCGTGATACTCGTAGGGATAGGGAGCAGAGTAAGAGGGCTCGTACTATGGGGTCTTATAGGGAGCCACGGGGTGATTTCAAGCCCCCACTCCATCGATATCCACCTCGATCAGCAGGTAGTTTCCCACCACAGATGCAGGGCCAGTGGTTTGATCATTATATTCAGTCAGGACCGGGGCAGAGCTCAGGCCAGCCTAAGGGCCGTCGACAGGAGCATTCTGCATAGATGAGACAGCTTACTCCTCCATGTACTCAGTGCGGTAAGCTGCACACCGGGCAATGTAGACAGGGTTCGAGTGCATGTTTTCATTATGGGCAGACATGACATTATATTAGCCGGTGCTCGGGGTTAGGCAGAGGTGCACTAGCTCAGCCTTCAGGATCCACAACAGCCTTTTCGCCCTCAGTCTGTGCTCCCCGACCAGGTCCACATTCTACTCAGAGACGTGGTAGGGGGAGAGGTGGAGGAGACACCTCAGGTTCTAGTGGTGGCCAGAACCGCTTTTATGCACTCACAGGCCGATAGGATTTAGAGGCATCCCCAGATGTTGTCATAGGTATATTGACAATACATTCTCATGCCATTTATGCATTGATAGATCCCGGCTCTACATTTTCATATATTACTCCATTTATTGCTGGTAAGCTTGACATGAGATCTGAGTTGTTGCCACAGCCAGTCGAGGTGTCTACGCCAGTTGGCGACTCTATTGTTGCTAATCATGTTTATCGAGGTTGTACAGTGTTAATTAATAACCGTCCAACTTCTGTTGATTTAGTGGAATTGGTTATGCTAGACTTCGATGTCATTATGGGTATGGATTGGTTGGCAGCTTGTTATGCTAATATTGATTGTCGTGCAAAGTTGGTCCGATTTCATTTTCCGGTTGAGCCTGTCCTTGAATGGAAAGGTAATGCAGCCACGCCCAAAGGTAAGTTTATTTCATACCTTAGGGCTCGGAAGTTTATTGCTAAAGGTTGTATATACCATCTGGTTCATGTCAGGGATATAGATAAGGAGCCAGCGACTCTTCAATCGGTTCCTATTGTGAATGAATTCCCGACGGTATTCCCTGACGAGCTTCCAGGAACTCCCCCCAAAAGGGAAATCGATTTCGCTATAGATTTTCTTCCTGATACGCAGCCTATATCCATTCATCCCTATAGAATGGCTCCTTCAGAGTTAAGGGAATTGAAGGAACAACTGAAGGACTTTCTCGATAAAGGCTTTATTAGGCCAAGTACATCCCTATGGGGTGCTCCGGTGCTCTTTGTTCGGAAGAAAGATGGCTCCTTGCGGATGTGTATTGACTACAGGCAACTAAATCAAGTCACTATCAAGAATAAGTATCCTCTTCCATGGATTGATGACTTGTTCGACCAGTTACAAGGTGCCAAATGCTTTTCGAAGATCGACCTGCAATCCGGTTATCATCAGCTACGAGTCAGGGATATTGATATCCCAAAAACAGCATTTAGGACGAGGTATGGCCATTTTGAATTCCTTGTCATGTCTATTGGGCATACAAATGCCCCAGTAGCCTTTATGGATCTTATGAACCGAGTATTGAAGCCATTCTTGGATGAATTTGTGATTGTGTTTATTGATGATATCTTGATATATTCACGATCGGAAGCCGAGCATACGGATCACTTGCGAGCTGTATTGCGGACTCTCCAGGACTACAGGTTATATGCTAAATTCTCTAAATGTGAATTTTGGCTAACTTCTGTAGCTTTTCTTGGTCATGTTATTACCAGCGATGGTATCAAGGTTGATGGCCAAAATATTGAAGCTGTGATGACTTGGCCGAGGCCCTTGAATCCGATAGAGGTTCGTAGCTTTTTAGGCTTGGCAGGGTATTACCGAAGTTTTGTGGAAGGATTTTCCTCTATTTCTGAACCATTGACGAAGCTGACACATAAGAGAGCTAAGTTTCAATGGACTGAGGCATGTGAACAAAGTTTTCAGGAGCTAAAGAAAAGGCTTACGACGGCACCTGTCTTGACTCTTTCGGATGGCACCGAGGGTTATGTTGTCTATTGTGATGCCTCATGAATTGGCCTAGGTTGTGTTCTTCTGCAGCATGGTCAGGTTATCACGTACGCCTCCAGACAGTTGCAGAAACATGAACAGAATTATCCTACGCACGATCTTGAGTTATCTGCAGTTGTCTTCGCCCTAAAGATTTGGCGGCATTATCTATATGGGGTTCATATTGATGTTTTCACCGACCACCAGAGCCTTCAGTATTTATTTAAGCAGAGGGAGCTGAACCTACGACAAAGAAGATGGCTAGAATTACTAAAGGACTATGATGTTGATATTTTATATCATCCCGGCAAAGCTAATATTGTTGTTGATGCCCTTAGCCGGAAGTCCATGGGCAGTGTAAGCCATGTTGAAGCTGATAAGGTCAAGATGACCAAATATCTATGCCAGCTAGCTAATTTGCAGGTGCATTTGGTAGACGCAGAGGGTGGATGCATTCTCGCTCAGAATACAGCCAAAATCTTCTTTTGTTACTGAAGTGAAAGAGCGACAACACGAGGATCCTAAGCTTATAAAACTGAGGGAAAGTATTCCACAGCAGCGACAACCTTTATTTGAGCTAACTGGAGATGGAGTCCTTAGATACCAGGTCCGCTTATGTGTACCAACAGTCGGAGAGCTCCGCGCCAAGATTCTTTCGGAGGCCCATTATTCTAGATATGCAGTTCACCCCGGAGCGACAAAGATGTATAAGGGCCTTCGACAGATCTATTGGTGGAATGGAATGAAAAAAGATATCGCGGAGATGGTAGCCCAATGTCCTAACTGCCAGCAAGTTAAAGTCGAACATCAGAGGCCTGGAGGCCTAACTTAGTGTATTGAACTTCCATTATGGAAATGGGACATGATAAATATGGACTTCATCACCGGTTTTCCTCGCACTCCATGGAGGTATGATTCTATTTGGGTAATTATTAATAGGCTTACAAAATTTTCTCATTTTCTGCCAGTTAGGACGACATATTCAGCCGAGGATTATGCCAAGCTTTACATTCGGGAGATTGTGCGCCTTCACGGGGTACCATTATCTATTATCTCTGATCGAGGGGCTCAATTTACAGCACTTTTTTGGAAATCTTTTCAGAAGGGTCTAGGCATGCAGGTAAATCTTAGCACAGCTTTTCATCCACAAACTGATGGACAGGCATAGCATACTATTCAGACAGTTGATGATATGTTACGTGCTTGCGTGCTAGATTTTAAAGGAAGTTGGGATGATCATCTACCTCTTATTGAGTTCGCTTATAATAACAGTTTCCAAGCTAGTATTCAGATGGCCCCTTACGAAGCACTATACGGGCGGAAGTGTAGGTCGCCGATCGGTTGGTTCGAGGTTGGGGAAGCAGAGTTGCTAGGTCCTAACTTAGTCCAGCAAGCAATGGAAAAGGTAAAACTTATTAGAGACCGGTTGCGTACAGCACAAAGTCGGCAGAAGTCTTATGCAGATGTTCGACGACGAGACTTGGAGTTTGATGTAGAAGATTGGGTTTTCCTGAAAGTATCGCCTATGAAGGGCGTCGTGCGATTTGGAAAGAAGGGGAAGCTCAGCCCCAGGTATGTTGGACCGTATAAGATTATTCGGAGGATTAGTAGGGTGGTGTACGAGCTTGATTTGCCTTCAGAATTGGGAGCAGTACATCTTGTGTTTCATGTATCTATGTTGCGGAAGTGCATTGGAGATCCTTCACGTATTACACCCATTGAGGATATTCACATTGCTGAAGACTTATCTTACGCAGAGGTACCAGTAGCTATTTTAGATCGGTAGGTAAGAAAGCTTTGAACTAAAGAAGTGGCTTCCGTGAAAGTGTTCTGGCAAAATAACAACATCGAGGAAATGACCTGGGAAGCTGAGGAGGAAATGAGGAAGAAGTACCCCTACCTATTTACGACTTAAGGTGAGTCGCATTTAAATAATTGGCAATTATTTCTTTACAACGCTTAATTGGATTTTTAAATGACAAGAAAGTGCAATTTAAATTTCTTATTGCGAGATAGCTATACGAAGCCTAGTAGTTGGAATCTTCATAATTTGATTTATGCTTTGTAAATGTAACAAATATAGACTCGCAAATAACATATTAGCGGAAAAAAAATGAAACCAAGGAACTGATTTGACCCATTCGCGGACGAATGTTCTTAAGAGGGGGAGACTGTGAGACCCCATGTGTTTTTTTCTCTTCTCTTACGTAATATATGTAACGTGGCGTGGTTATATTAGGTATATACGATTGGATATAGCACATTGGGAGAATAATACTGAAAATGTGTGGTAATATCAAGGAACTAACTAAAGCTTTAGGTCAAAGGAATCCCTTAAACAAAGGTTCGTGGTTAAAGAAATGGCTCGGGTAGCACCCCGCGCGTACGAAAGGTTTAAGTTAACTTGTACCTATGGGATAAGACTAATAGTGTCTAATATGCTAAGAATAGTGTGTTATGAGGTATTATAATATCACACGGGTCACATATTAAGTTTTGGAGTCAAGCAAGTTGCGAAATAAAGGTCGGCAAAGGTTATCGTAAATTTCTCTGATAATTTTTCTAAACTTTGGTCAAATGTATCAGATCATATCTCTCAATATATAATGAGTTATGAACCCAAAACCTATCAAATTGAAGGTTTACAAGTCTAGTTTGCAACCAAGAAAACCTCACATCAAACGGACATTGGAGTAAAATGTTATGATTGTTTTACCCCGGACTGTCCAGGCTGAAACCGGGTCGCGAACCGAGTCGGATTAAACAAGTGGTATAAGTCGGAAAATCCGACTTGTAAGACCCCAAAATATTTTATTTTCGTCCCAAAACAGTGAGGGAGCTGAAGAGAGGGTTCCATGGTGTTCTTGAATGATTAAGGTACGTTTTTAACGATTTCTACCATTAAAGTTTGTCCCCCTTCCTAGAAACTCAATCTCTACGCTTTGCAATCGTTTCCCCCTTCTATTAGCTATGTTTGGAGCTATTTTTGGAAGATAGTAATTTTTGTTTCTTGCTTGTTCTTCAGGCTTTATACTTAATTTTCCAAGGTAATCATCTTGGGACTCTTTTATGATCGTTTTTATAAAGTTCTACGGACGTTTCGTCAAGTTAGGGCCATATGGCAAATCTGCCGATTTAAACTCAATTATGAATTGTTTATAGGTGCATATAAGCTACATATATATATATAGTGTTTGTGAAGCTTAGGACGTAAGGAACAACTTTCGTGAAGGAACTACAGGCATTCGGACATTCGTTGGGAAGGTATGTTAAGGCTAAGCTTCGTCCTTCCTTTTTGCACGAATTCTTGGAAATTCCTAAGACATCAAATGTGATATTTTACTATTCTATTGCTAGAAATACCTTCTGTGAAAGGCATTGGGATCGTAGCTAAAGTATTTTTTATGATGCTATTAGGTTGATATTCCACTCGTTCAGTTAATTAGGGTATTCGACATCTATATATGTCATTTTGTCGGTTTTCTTATCCATATTCGATATATATAAATTCTTATTCGTCTTTGGTTGTGTGACTAAACAAAATAAAGGCATTTAGTATTTATGATCAGTCTCTCTTCCTTGTTAAAGTATATTTTAAAATCTCTAAAGTGACACATCGAATTCCAAAAATCTCAAATATAAATTTTACGTTTAAACTATTAAAACACTTGATTTTTGATATACTTTCCTTTACTAATTATCAAGAAATCAGGTATAAGGACTAAGTGAAGCACCTTAAGCTTTTTATGAACATCTTCAGAGTTAAGTTATCTTTCTAAAAGTCGAGTTAAGTTTTCAAGCTTATTTATTCAAAGAAAACATATGAGGTTCCACGAGGCAATTGTATGCGATACGAAGGTGATTATGAGATCATGAGGATAAGGGTACCTATGAGCCAAGATTAGCTAAGTTCTTGTTATGGCCTATTATGTGCATTCAAAGTTCATATCATACATGGCATATTATGCATGGATTTCGAGCTATAATCGGAGGTAAGGGGCCTATTTTCCCGAAAAACTATATATATTGTACAGATGGCCACAGGTTGGCAGTATGATACCGGTTAGCTACCGGGAAAGACCACCATTGCTAGCATTTGGTTGGGTATGTCATGCATTTGCATCAATATATATGTATTCACGACATACGCTTACACGAGCATACCATGCATAATTGATTACTATGAGGTCGGATGTCGGTCATGGAGGCTATAAGAGTTTCAGTGTCAGGTGGTTTCACTATTATTTTTTTACATCAGCTATGTATGATTCTACTTTCTGCCTTACATACCAGTACATTTTTATTCGTACTGATGTCCCGTTGCCTGTGGACACTGCATTTTTGTTTCGTGCGTGCAGGTCCAGGTAGGGACTCTGATCGACCCCTCCGCTAGGATTTCGGGGTTCAGCTGTGAGTTGGTAAGCTCCACCTCTTCCTGGAGCTTTCATAGGATGGTTACTTTTGTGTACAGTTTGGGTATAGTCGGGGCCTTGTTCCGACAGTGCTTATGCACTCTTAGAGGCTATTGTGGACACAGTATTCTTGGTTTCTTTTTGTAGTTTTCAGTCTCCAGCCCATAGGCTTGGCATGTATATATATGTGTGTAGGCATGTATGTCTCCAATCGCGGCCTCGTCGGCCAGCTAGTACTTTATTATTTTGGCTCGTTTACCTTTGTTTATATGGCTTATTGTTATTCAGGTCATGACCTTAATGGTCCAAGCTTAGTATTTCAGATGTTGTGTTGCCCGATCTGTTGGGCCCCCAGTTTAGTTAGCTAGTATGTTTAGTGGCTAACTCGATCGAATATAGTATCGAGTGCCAGTCGTGCCTCCCCTAGTTTGGGGCGTGACACTTATGTACCTACTTTGACCAATCATAAGTATTTTATTACTTTTATTGATTACTTTTCAAGATACTATTATATATATCTTTTAAAAGCAAAATCTGAAGTACTTGATAAATTAAAATTTACAAGACTGAAGTTGAAAAATAGCTTGGAAAGTCCATTAAGATAGTGAGGTCTGACCGTGATGGCGAGTACTATGGAAAATATGATGAGTCTGGTCAATGTATGGGGGCTTTTGCTTTATTTTTGCAAGAATGTGGGATAATAGAACAATATACCATGCTAGGTACTCCTGAACAAAATAGTGTAGCTGAAAGACTAAATCGTACTCTCATGGAAATGGTGAGAAGTATGATGTCAAGGACTAGCCTTTCTGAGTCTCTTTGGGGTGAAGCCTTAAAAATATCTACATATATCCTGAATAGAGCTCCTACAAAATCTATCTGAAAACTCCCTTTGAACTATGGACAACCCAAAATCCTAGCGTGAACCATTTTCACATTTGGGGATGTCGAGCTAAAGTTCGTATTTATTCACCCACAGAAAAGAAATATGATCCTAAAACTACCAGTTGTTTCTTTATAGGCTATCCTGATCACTCTAAAGGTTTTAGGTTTTTCTGTCATGTGCGTGGCACTAGAATCGTTGAGTCTATTAATGAAAAATTTCTTGAGCATTATATTTGTGATTGTGATTGTTCATGTGGAAAGGAAATTGTGTTAAAAGAGAAGGAAGTCATCGTCCCTATACCAGTTGTACATGAAAAGATGGTAAACCAACCTATTCTTGTGGGGGGAAATCAAGGGAACAATGACGTTGATCCATAGTCCCTGAGCAAAATGAACACAATGAACCACTCCATAGATTACAAAGAGAAAGAAGATCTACCATCTCTGATGATTTTATTGTATATGTGACCAAAAATCTTAGTGATACTGGAGAGTTGATTGGTCTTTTATCGTATGCTCAAGCTATTTCTCTCCATATGTTGATAAATGGTGTGAGGCAATGGAAGATGAAATGCGCTCCATGGAACACAATAGAGTGTGAAAGTTATTTGAATTGCCTGTAGGTTTTAGACCTATTGGTTGCAACTGGGTGTTTAAAACTGAAATAGACTTCAAGGGAAATATAGACCGTTATAAAGCAAGGTTGGTTGCTAAGGGTTACATTCAGAAAGAAGGTATTGATTATAGAGAAACATTTTCTCTTGTGTCATCTAAGGATGCATTTAGAGTTGTGATGGCTTTTATGGCTCACTTTGATTTAAAGTTGTACCAGATGGATGTTAAAACTACTTTCTTGAATGGGAGTCTACTTGAAGAAATATACATGGTTCAATCTGAGGGTTTAAAGAAGCTGGTAAAGAACATCTAGTGTGCAAGCTTAACAAATCCATATATGGGCTTAAACAAGCTTCTAGGCAGTGGTACTTGAAATTCGATGAAATCATTACAAAATTTGATTTGTGAAAAATAAGCTTGATGAATGTGTTTATCTCAAAATAGCCAAAGCCAATTTTATTATTATGGTTCTCTATGTTGATGATATTCTGTTTACCACAAATGATTTGGGCTTGATGAACGAGACTAAACAACTATTATCTAGGTCTTTTGATATGAAAGCTCTTGGTGAAGTCTCTTTTGTTCTTGGGATAGAAACTAAAAGAGATAGGTCATGTGGTTTTTTGGGTTTATCACAATGTTCTTATATTGAGAGTGTTCTTAAAACTTTCAATATGCAAGACTATAAACCTGGTGTTGCACCTGTTATAAAAGGGGACAAACTTAGCAAGGATCAATATCCGAAAAATGATGTTAAAAAGAGAACTATGAAAGATGTTCCATATGCAAGTGTTGTTGGCTGCTTGATGTATATACAGGTTTGTACAAGACCTGAATATATCAATTGTTGTTAATATGTTGGGAAGATTTTCTTCTAATCCTAGATGGGCACATTGGATGGCTGCAAAGAAAGTGATGAGATATCTACAACGCACTAAAGACTTCATGCTTGTATACAAAAAAGTTGATGATCTGGACCTGCTGGTATATTTAGATTCTGATTTTGCAAGGTGTCGAGACACTATGAAATTAACTTCTAGATATATTTGTATGTTGGTTGGAGGTGTTGTTTCTTGGAAAAGTGAGAAACAGAGTATCACTGCTACATCCACAATAGAAGCTGAGTTTATTGCTTGTTTTGTATCACGACCCGAATTTTCTACCTTCACGAGCCGTGATGGCGCCTACTGGTGAAAGCTAGGCAAGCCAAATTATTCTAATTACTTAACCTTTTCCAGTTTTAAACCATTATCAGTGATGGATAGATACCATGCAAATAGCGAAAATAATAAAGCGGAAGACAAAATCTGATAATTTATCTTAATACAAAACTGCGGAAGTCTAAATACAACTCTACCCAGAATTTGGTGTCACAGTTTCACAGACGGTCTAAGAATACTACATAAAAAGTTTGAAAGATAAAATATACACTATTTCTGAAATGAGTAAAGGAAACAGGATAAAGGAAAAGATAGGATGTTACGCCAAGGCCCGCGGACGTCTGCAGGACTACCTCATGTCGCCTGTGTGGGCTGAAGACAGCACCCTCACTGCGGTCCAAGCACTCCGGTATCAGTATCTGCATACAGTGCAGAGTGTAGTATCAGCACAACCGACCCTATGTGCTGGTAAGTGCCTAGCCTAACCTCGCCGAAGTAGTGACGAGGCTAGGACCAGACTACCAAATAAACCTGTGCAATATAGCGTACAAAAATAATAGGAAGCAGATAACAATAATGACAATAATGATCAACCAGTGATATAAATAGCAGGCAACAAGAACACCATAAATGTTTCTTAACAAATAATTGCAATCAATTTATCAAGTCCTTCAAATATAAATATTTCGCCTATAAATCCTTCAAGTAATAATCTCTAAGATAATATGTTTTTCAATGAATATATTTCCTTTAAATAAGTATCTTTCAAATAAGCATCTTTCGAATATAATTCTTTCGAGTAAAGGTCACCTTGTGACGCCTCATTCACTTAACATAAAGTAGAGTACAGCTCCCAACCCAATTAGGAAATCAACAAGAAAAGATGAAGTTATTTTTAGAAATTATTTTATAAAAAAGATACCATTTTCAATTAAGGTACAATATCGAATGAATCATTACCTTTAATACGAGAAATCAACAAATCAAAACATAGTAGAAATTCCTTTTTAAGTAAAGTACAACCTCAAACGGTTTAAGGAAAATTTAGTTGAGAAATCAATTGAGTTAAAAATGTAACAATTGTTGAAATTTGGAGTATTGAACATATAAAAAAAAGGGTAAAAACAGAATATCAAGAGAAATATAAAGGAATCAAAATCCAACCACTAACAAGAATAAGAAAAACAAAGGCAGATTTCACTTTCCTTTTCACATCTTGTTGCAGGCGTGCAACCCGATCCCATTTCCTGTATCTCATGGCAGGCGTGTCATCCGCTCCTATTTCATGTATCTCGTGGTAGGCGTATCACCCGCTTCCATTTCATTATATCTTGGGGTAGGCGTACCACCCGCTCCCATTTCATTATATCTTGTAGTAGGCGTACCACCCGCTCCCATTTCATTATATCTTGTGGTAGGCGTACCACCCGCTCCCATTTCATTATATCTTGTGGTAGGCATACCACCCGCTCCCAGTTACAAGCCAACAATAATCACAAGGAATCCCGGCAAGGGAACAAGAGCAATATAACAACTTCCCGGCAAGGGAACAATGATATTTCAACAACATCCTGGCAAGAGAACAATACTATCAAAACAAACATCTCGGCAAGGGAACAATAATATCAAACAAACATCCCGACAAGGGAACAATGGTGATAGTAACATATGAAGCACAATAAATCACAACGGAGTCATAACAATTATAATACAAGACTCACGAGCATGTCTGACACCAACGGAGTCATAACAATTATAATACAAGACTCACTGGCATGCTTGACACCAACGTATAGATACTCGTTACCATGCCTATACGTCGTACTCCACAATTAACATGTAGCAAATAAGACACAACTCCTAATCCCTCAAGCTAAGGTTAGACCAAACACTTACCTCTCTTTGCAACCAATACAAAATTCCAACAAATCTTTGCCTCGCGAATTTGTGCCTGAAATTCTCAAATCTAGTCATAAACAGTTCGATTCAATCAATAAAAATTATAGGAAATAATTCCATATGAAATTCTACATTTCCATTAAAAATCCAAAATTGCACTAAGAATTCGTCCGTGGGGCCCACGTCTCGGAACCCGACAAAAATTATGGAATATAAAACCTCATCCAACCACGAGTCCAATCATACCAATTTAATTAAAATCCGACATCAACTCGACCCTCAAATCTTCAAATTAAACCAAGAGGGTTTTCAAAATTTTCTCAACTAAAATCATCAATTAAATGCCAAAACTAGTAATAGATTCGGGTAATCTAACCAAAATTAAGTTAAAAACACTTACCCCGTTATGTTCCTGAAAATCTCTCGAAAATCGCCTCTCCCCCATTTTCAGAACTTAACATTCTATCCAGCACTGTTCATGAATACTGTTCACGGGTACTATTCACATGCTGTAAAAAAATCAGCAGCTGTCCAAAGAGAAATTTAGCAGCCTTTTTATATCCATTAACTTTGCGAAATCCACCCGAGGCCCTCGGGACTTCAACAAAATACACCAACAAGTCCTAAAGCATGATACGGACTTAGTCTAAACCTTAAATCGCATCAAATAATGTTAAAACCGTGAATCACTCCCCAATTCAAGCCTAATGAAACTAAGAACGTCCAACTTCTATATTCGATGCAAAAACCTACCAAATCAAGTCCGATTGAATTCAAATTTTGCACACAAGTCATAAATGACATAACAAAGCTATGAAAATTTTCAGAACTGGATTCTGACCCCGATATCAAAAGGTCAAATCTCCGATCAAACTTGAGAAATCTTTAACCTTAGATTTCTAGATTCCATTAAATGACGATAATTTGATCTAGGGACCTCCAAATTCGATTTCGGGCATATGACCAAGTCCCAAATCACGATACGAAACTATCGGAATGGTCAAAACTTTTATCCGAGTTTGTTTGCCCAAAATGTTGACCAAAGTCAACTAAGTTGAGTTTTAAAGCTCTAGTTCACAATTTAATTCATTTTTTCACATAAGAACCTTCCGAAAAATTATACGGACTGCACACGCAAGTCGAGGATTTATTGATAGCACTTTTTTAAGGTCTTAAAATACTGAGATAATTATTTAATTTAAAGATGACATTTTGGGTCATCACATTCTTCACCTCTAAAACAAGCGTTCATCCTCGAACGTACTAAGAATTATTCTTAGGTTGCCAAATTGACGATTTTACTTTTACACAAATATTCGCGGTTGATCCCACATTACCGCATTCAACATAAGTCTGACAATACCATTTCAATTGATATTATTTCCTTTATCCATATTTGTAAACTTGAAGACTAAATTTCTTACACTCCAATCATTTCCAGAAAGGTCCGATTTTCACGTCAACACACGATATTACTCTCGATTGGCTATAGCAACTCGTGCCTATGCACCCATCAAATACGGGGTATTACATTCTCCCCCACTTTAGGTCATTCATCCTCAAATGAGAAGTAGAGCATGTCCTTAAACACATAATGTAACTTATCTCTTTCTTTGCACATCTCAATATCCCAAATTTTTCAGAAATTTTGGCAGAGTCTCCCCTGTAATTGGGCCTATCCACCTGCCAGAGTAACACCAAAACAACATGTCCACAACCCAACAAAGCACCACAAAGTATATATTAATAACACTAATCTCCGCATTACAAGCACGGCATTATCACAATGATATCTTGACATGAAACACATCATATGTATGACTATAACCACATCTATGGTCTTAATAGTTGTTCATAATATATTACAACATCACCAATTAACCTCATGTTAATAAAATCTCGTTTCAACCCTCCAGTTTACTAAAAATGAGGCATGAAGATCTCATAATTACTTACCCGAATTAACGAGTAACAATTTACATCCCCCGGGCACTCACCTCGTAGTCTAAAACTCAATAATTACAATACAAATCTGGAAAATTATGCACAAAGATATTCATACAAGAATTTTCAAATGAGTCTAATAGGCATGACTCCCTATAAGTACTATAGTACAAATTTTAATTTTACAAAGGCAGTATTTAAACACAATTTATTTATTTTTCTTTCATCACAAGGACCTCGTCCTTTTATAACATCTACCGTAGCTTGTAGCCCGGTTTAAATATTTCACATTATATAAAACACAAGGATCTCATCCTCAACTCTGTACCACAAGTAATATGCACATCATGCCAAATTGGTCTTCTTTTGAATAATTTTCCGTTTAACAAAATCACAACACATAATGATAGACATAGTTATCTCCATCAAATCTCCCAACAGGAGTATTCACATAAGTAGATTTCAGAATTACGAAGTTCACTCATAAGTGGAGCATATTAGGAGGACTTGCCTCGATACTCATAACCGAATCAAGTTAAGGAAATTTTTCCTTTATAATAACTCAAGATCGTACTTGTAATGACACCATCTGGTGTAGTGACCTTAGCTATACCATAGCAAATATATCAATGGGTCGGGTCTCCACCTCTTAGGCGCCATCTACCCGCTTTTCCTCCACCCCTAATTGGTAGTGTAAGTAGAGTAGTAACTGTAATGGAGTACGTAGATCCCAGATCAAATAAAACAGAAGCATCTCTGCTACAAACCAGAACAGTACTTATACCTCCACCTCTAGCTGATTGAGCGGCTGAACGAGTCCCCCTATGAACCTCCTCACTCTCTCTTAGTGGGAAATATAAGAAGAGCATGACGGGTCAAATCATTAAACCTGGTCTCATACTGAGTAACAGTCATAAAACTCTGCTGGAGACGCACAAACTGCCTCGGGTAGATCTCTCTTTGAGGGACAGGACGAAACTTCTCCAAAATAGCAGAGAAAACCGATCCCAAGTCAAAGCTGATGACCTAACTGGTCTAGACAAACAATAATCTCTCCAACAAGTCTTGGCAGATCCAGACGAGCGAAAAGTAGCAAAGTCGACCCCATTGGTCTCCACTGTCCCCATGTTTCTGGGAACCTCGTAACAGCTGCCTAAATAATCCTGGGGATCCTCAGAAGATGCACCACTGAAAGTGGTAGTGAAGGGCTTGGTGAAACTTATCCAGCCTCTACAAAGCCTCTGAAGACGTAGCTAATCTATCACCGGCATGTGCTGCTGCTCGGCTAAAGAAGTGGTACGTGACCTCGCCATTCGCGAAAGGACAAGAGTAGAGGTTTCAATTTAGCATTGAGAGAAGCAAATCGCACGATAGAGAAGAATAAAAGTGAAACTTTTCCTAACTCTATAGCCTCTGGGGGATAAATACAGACGTCTTCATACCGATTCCTCAGACTCTACTAAGCTTGCCTGTGAACTGTGAGACCTATGTAACCTAGAGCTCTGATACCAACTTGTCACGACCCGGATTTCCCACCCTCGAGAGCCGTGATGGCGCCTACTGGTGAAAGCTAGGCAAGCCAAATTACTCTAATTACTTAACCTTTTCCAGTTTTAAACCATTATCAGTGATGGGTCGATATCATGCAAATAGCAAAAATAATTAAGCGGAAGACAAAATCTGACAATTTATCTTAATACAAAACTGCGGAAGTCTAAATACAACTCTACCCAGAATTTGGTGTCACTACATACAAAGTCTGAAAGATAAAATAAACACTGTTTCTGAAATGAGTAAAGGAAATACTATTTCTGAAATGAGTAAAGGAAACAGGATAAAGAAAAAGATAGGAGGTGACGCCAAGGCCCGCAAATATCTGCAGGACTACCTCGTGTCGCCTGTGTGGGCTGAAGACAGCACCCTCACTGCGGTCCAAGCACTCCGGTATCAGTATCTGCATACAGTGCAGAGTGCAGTATCAGCACAACCGACCCTATGTGCTGGTAAGTGCCTAGCCTAACCTCGCCGAAGTAGTGACGAGGCTAGGACCAGACTACCAAATAAACCTGTGCAATATAGCGTACAAAAATAATAGGAAGCAGATAACAATAATGACAATAATGATCAACCAGTGATATAAATAGCAGGCAACAAGAACACCATAAATGTTTCTTAACAAATAATTGCAATCAATTTATCAAGTCCTTCAAATATAAATATTTCGCCTATAAATCCTTCAAGTAATAATCTCTAAGATAATATATTTTTCAATGAATATATTTCGAATATATTTCCTTTAAATAAGTATCTTTCAAATAAGCATCTTTCGAATATAATTCTTTCGAGTAAAGGTCACCTTGTGACGCCTCATTCACTTAACATAAAGTAGAGTACAGCTCCCAACCCAATTAGGAAATCAACAAGAAAAGATGAAGTTATTTTTAGAAATTATTTTATAAAAAAGATACCATTTTCAATTAAGGTACAATATCGAATGAATCATTACCTTTAATACGAGAAATCAACAAATCAAAACATAGTAGAAATTCCTTTTTAAGTAAAGTACAACCTCAAATGGTTTAAGGAAAATTTAGTTGAGAAATCAATTGAGTTAAAAATGTAACAATTGTTGAAATTTGGAGTATTGAACATATAAAAAAAGGGTAAAAACAGAATATCAAGAGAAATATAAAGGAATCAAAATCCAACCACTAACAAGAATAAGAAAAACAAAGGCAAATTTCACTTTCTTTTTCACATCTTGTTGCAGGCGTGCAACCAGATCCCATTTCCTGTATCTCATAGCAGGCGTGTCATCCGCTCCCATTTCATTATATCTTGTGGTAGGCATATTACCCGCTCCCATTTTATTATATCTTGTGGTAGGCGTACCAGCCGCTCCCAGTTACAAGCCAACAATAATCACAAGGAATCCTGACAAGGGAATAAGAGCAATATAGCAACTTCCCGACAAGGAAACAATGATATTTCAACAACATCTCGGCAAGGGAACAATACTATCAAAACAAACATCCCGGCAAGGGAACAATAATATCAAATAAACATCCCGATAAGGGAACAATACTATCAAAACAAACATCTCGGCAAGGGAACAATAATATCAAACAAACATCCTGGCAAGGGAACAATGGTAATAATAACATATGAAGCGCAATAAACCACAACAGGGTCATAACAATTATAATACAAAACTCACGGCTCTTATATTGCTGTTATTTTATTATACATTTTTATGGTACTAATATAGCGGCTCCTGTTGCTTTTTTGAGTCGAGGGTCTCCTGGAAACAGCCTCTCTACCCATCGGGGTAGGGGTAAGGTCTGCGTACATATTACCCTCCCCAGACCCCACTTGTGGGATTATACTGGGTCGTTGTTGTTGTTGTTGTTGTTGTACTCACGGGAATGCTTGACACCAACGTATAGATACTCGTCACCATGCCTATACGTCGTACTCCACAATTAACATGTAGCAAATAAGACACAACTCCTAATCCCTCAAGCTAAGGTTAGACCAAACACTTACCTCGCTTTGCAACCAATTCAAAATTCCAACAAGCCTTTGCCTCGCGAATTCGTGCCCGAAATTCTCAAATCTAGTGATAAACAATTTGATTCAATCAATAAAAATTATAGGAATTAATTCCATATGAAAATCTACATTTTTCATTAAAAATCCGAAATTGCACTAAGAATTCGCCCATGGGGCACACATCTCGGAACCCGACAAAAATCATGGAATATGAAATCTCATCCAACCACGAGTCCAACCATACCAATTTACCAAAATCTGACATCAACTCGACCCTCAAATCTTCAAATTAAACCAAGAGGGTTTTCAAAAAATTTCCAACTAAAATCACCAATTAAATGCCAAGACTAGTAATAGATTCGGGTAATCTAACCAAAATTAAGTTAAGAATACTTACCCCGTTGTTTCTCTGAAACTCTCCCGTAAATCGCCTCTCCCCGAGCTCTAATTTGGTAAAAATGAAAATTCAGAAGTTAACATTCTGTCCAGCACTGTTCACGGGTACTGTTCACATGCTGTAAAAAAATCAGCAACTGTCCAAAGAGAAAATTCAGCAGCCTTTTTATATCCGTTAACCTTCCGAATCCACTCGAGGCCCTTGGGACTTCAACAAAATACAGCAACAAGTCCTAAAATATGATACGGACTTAGTCGAAACCTCAAAACGCATCAAATAATGCTAAAACCGTGAATCATACCCCAATTCAAGCCTAATGAAACTAAGAACGTCCAACTTCTATATTCGATGCAAAACCTATCAAATCACGTTCGATTGACTTCAAATTTTGCACACAAGTCGTAAATGACATAAAAAATCTATGAAAATTTTCAGAACTGGATTCCGACCCTGATATCAAAAAGTCAAATCTCCGGTCAAACTTGAGAAATCTTTAACCTTAGATTTCTAGATTCCGTTAAATGACGATAATTTGATCTAGGGACCTCCAAATTCGATTTCGGGCATATGACCATGTCCCAAATCACGATACGGAACTACCGGAATGGTCAAAGCTTTTATCCGAGTTCGTTGCCCAAAATGTTGACCAAAGTCAACTCAGTTGAGTTTTAAAGCTCTAGTTCACAATTTAATCCATTTTTTCACATAAGAACCTTCCGAAAGATTATACGGACTGCGCACGCAAGTCGAGGATTTATTGATAGCGGTTTTTCAAGGTCTTAAAATACTGAGATAATTATTTAATTTAAAGATGACATTTTGGGTCATCACATTTTGAGACTGCTTCACATGCTGTATAGATGAAGAATTTTCTTATTAAATTGCAAATTGTAAATTTTATATCTAAGACGGTGACTATTTTTCTGTGATAACAGTGCAACTCTGTTCTTCTCTAAGAGTAATAAAAGAACACGAGGTTCTAAGTAGGGTAGCCTTAAGTTTCTTAAGGTTAGAGACATGATAAAAGAAGGTGATATATGTATTGAGCATATTTGCACAAAATCTATGTTGACTGATCCTTTGACTAAAGGTCTTAGGCGTGTAGTGTTTAATGAACATGCTAAAAATATGGATATTTTAGAGTCTTTTGATCTGCTTTAGTCAGTGGGAGTTACTTTGTAATTGCTAACTGAGATATTGCTTTTAATAAATTCTATTTTTATGCAAGCTTGTGTTGTTTGATATTTGTTATGCTTATTGACTAACATGATAATTTTTTTCCAATTGGATATTGTATAAACTCATGGTATCTTTGTGTTTTGCTTCTTGTTGCCTTGATTACCCCGGGTAAGGCACAAGAAAAACCTCTTGAGGTGATATGATTTTTGTGTCACTTAGAGGCTCCTGAGGTGATATGGTTATAATATCACTTAGAGGATTATTTCTTTCTAAGAGGTGTGGCTCTGTTCACCTTGATTAGAAAGATAAAATGCTTAAAACACATGTTTGATCCATGTTGATGGAAATTCTAGCACATGTGATCAAAGAGAGAATTCATATCTTAAAATGGTGTGATGCTTGCTACAATTCATTGTTGGTGTTATCCATTAAGACTGGATGGATTGTTATATGGGTCATTCTATCCTTGGCTATATGAGTATTGTGGCCACTATAGAGTCTAAAATCTTTTTTTTTAATGTTTTTCTCAAAACTCAAAAGTTTTAAAATTATTTTTTGTTCTCTATTAACGTTGGCGTCCAAGTGAAAAAATGTTGGAAATTAAACTTGCATTAATTGGTTATAGCCTGAAAGGATAGTGACGTGGCCCAAGTTGTGGATAAATAGAAGGCCTAATATTAAGTATTATATATGTGGATAAGTGAAGCCCAATAATAATTGGCCTGTGATGTGTATTCAATTTTTATAAATAGAGGACAACCCCCATTTCCCTAGCTATCAGCAAAACCCTAGCGTATTCTGCCTCTTGAATATGTGGTAAAGGTAGACGTCCTATCAGTCAAGTTCTCCGGGCTGTGAGAGCGCATAGCTAGTGGATCGTGGAAGTTGGTCTCACGCTTAATCGTCGTTTGTTATCCCTGTTAAATCCATGGAGTTTAATGCTACGCTTCCTTAAACTCTAACTCAAGATTATGATTTTATATCCATATAATTGTGTCTTAATCTCTGTTATGGCTGCAATTTAATTATCTTACATGATATACATTGATGTACAATGTGATTGTCTATGTATATCAACAAAAATCTTATTTTATATACATACTGATAAATAACTGTATACGGGTAAAATCGAGCTCATAGTGCACCCTGGCCCCTGACAAGATAAGCCAGGATCGAGATATGATGACAAGGGGCCGATATCGAGGTGAAAGTCTCGTCGAGTCGGAATCCGAGGGCATGACGTTTGCCCTTGAGAATATCAAGGTCATGGTTCCGGATCGGTCCTAACCTCGAACGACTTCGAAGAACATTATCGGACAATCAAGCATAGCCAACAAAAGGCCGAAATATCCGTGACTGGCCAGATATCACGGCGGGGATCTCGACACGTATCGATAAGGAACCGGCAATCAGTTAATCAGAAGATTTTTTTACCTTTTATAGAGTTGTACCTAAAGTAGTACTCCCCTACTATATAAAGGGGATCTGATAATTAATGAAACACGTTGTAACACGCATTCCAAAGCAATATATTATTATTTTTTCAATTATTAGCTCTTTCTCTTATTCATCAGTGCTGGCCATAGTGAGCCCGGATCGAGGGTGAACATTTCACTAAGGCTGAAACTATCCTGGAATAAATCCTTTTTATCTTTGTTTGTTCGATATTGGCTTAATTTATCGCTTTGTATCAAATTAATCCGCATATCCTTAAAAGCACTTACAAATTTAATTGTTATCCGCTTTTGAGGGTAAATAATAACCTTCGAAACTTGTATTGGTGATTGTTTGTTATTTTTTGGTATGAATCTGAATTTTGAAAGGGAAGAAGCGTGAAATTAGGAGTTAAATGGAATGTGTTGCTTTGGCTCCATTACTTGCTAGCTTTTAAAGTTTTCCAAATACACTTTGTTAGCATGTGATTTTAGTTCGTATACTATTTGATATATTAAAATTATTTGCAAATTGTTGTATGTTTCACAGTTTTGATGGGTCGTTCAACTTCAATTTGAAATAAAGTTCAAATATTTATCTCACCCATTATGAATGATGAATCCCATCAATGAGAACCCACTATCTTTTCAACTTCAAGTTCATGTCCGAACACCTATAAACTTTTCTTTATTGGTTTTAGCTCAAATTGTCCAAACGACCACTTTATAGTTGGAATAAACTTGACCATATAAAGCGGATTGAAGTTAATATAATATGCGCTAACTAGCTTGGATTTAAAGTATAATTATGTTTATCTGTACCGTGTTATTTTCTGCTTTACTAGAATTATGTAAAGCTCAACGGCAAATCAAAAGGAGAACTAGGGGGTGTCAATGGTTCGGTTCGGCCGGTTATTTTATAAAATTTGTACCATACTAATTTTTCGGTTATTGTATTATGTATAATCAAAATTAGACTTTTCGAAACTGTCCCAATCATGTCGGTTTCTCTTCGGTATCGGTACGGTTCGGTTAATTTTCGGTATTTTTTTAATATCATATAAAATTCACCAGTAGAAGTAGAATTGCAATAACATACGTTCTTTTATAGGACTTAGCAAAACTCTCTAGACATTTTTACTGTTTAAAGGGTGATGAATTAAAAAAAAAAAAGATGGCTAGAGTATAGATCCATCAACTATTCTACAACAGCGTAAAAGAAATCAAACAAAGGCAAAGAAAATATTAATCACACGAGTTGAAAGATATACCAAGCTGGGACTCAAGAATAAAGTCAATCGAAGATTAAATATTCAAAAAGATAAATCTAAATTATATGAAAGGAAACATATTCAATACATTGTAGTTTGCTACTCAGAATACTTTGTGTCTTGCTAATAAAGATACTTGAAATAACTTAGTTTAAGTAGAAGTAGCATAATAGGTTTTAGGAATTAGTATTTTGAGTTTAATTACTTGTTGGCTTGTAATAGTTTTCATAATTCCAAGGCTCAAAGAAAATTTAATGCATTATTATTTTTAAACTTACTAAATAAATATAATTTCTACATGTAAAATTTATTCGGTACGGTTCGGTATTTTTTCGGTTTATTTTTATAAAATAAAAAACCTACCCTAATTATCGGTGCGGTTATATATTTATATAAAAACCTACGGTTTCTTAAAAAAACTAAAAATCGGTTCGGTGCGGTACGGTTTGGTCGATTTAATCGGTTTTCGAATATCCATTGACACCTCTAAGGAGAACACAACATATATATATAGTAATTCCCCTCTTCTCATGGACATTTGAAAGAAGTTTACAATTATTCATTATGTACCATCAAATATATGTGGTGATATTATAATTCCTTCTCCGCTGGTAATCAAAATTTTTAGTTTGAGCAAGAATAAAGAAATAGCATGTAAAATTATGTTTGTCACATCAAATATGTAAGCAATATTAGAAACGTCGATTTAATAAGTTAGAACTGAACTGTATGTAAACAAAGTTAGAAACAGACATCTATGTTAAAAAAGTTAGAACTATAACTGAAAGGTTTTTACCTAGTGGAAGCAACACCGTGTGCCGTCATCAGTAGACGTTACGGTCTTTGGACAGACTCCTAAATTAAATAAGACTAACCAATACAAATATAGAATAGTACATTGAGTGGAGTCAGAATTTAATTACGACTTCTAAATTCTATGATAGAATATAAAAAATTATTGGATTTTAAATTTAATTATTATGTATATTTAACGAATCTTTTAGTATAAATATAAAATTTTATGCTAGAACTATTAAATTCGGCTGAACTCATAAGTGGCATTCTAGCTCTGCTCCCATTACTACAACAGAAAAGGCAAAAGAAAAAGCACTTAGAGCTTTAATAATCAATATAAAGATGAACCCATCAATATCTTCGTCTTACAATTATTTATTTTCTTAATTAGTGGCGTTGAAAAATGTCGATTCTGACAAACATCCAAATTGTCGGATTTCCATTTTTCTCCATGTACTATATGGACTCGTTACAGTCAAAAACCATTATTTAAGGGATTTTTGGAACTTTCGGTATTTTTAAGACAGACTTGTCGGCCCAATTTCAGAACAAAAAATAGTCCATATTTTGGAACTTTACCCGACATAATCCATTTTGCAAATAATGCATAGCACATTTTCATTGGTTAACCTAGCCTTCTTTATCCTTCTTTTGTCTTTCTTCAACTTTTCATCAAAACCTATATCCAAATGTTTCTTCCTCTTTTAGAAGCAACAGTCATTCTCTCATTCAACCTAACAGGAAGGCCTTTTCCATTACTGTAATAAACATCTCCTCAAGGAGACTAAATCGCTATTTCTATACTGTAATAACAACAGTCTTCTTTTTTTTTTGTGCAATGTGAATTTTTTAAGACAAAATGCGTTTATCCTCCATTAATAATTTTTTGTTTCTTCTCAAATTGCTGGAAAGAGGTTGAAGAGTTGCAGACATCCTCCATTTTTTTCCTTCAATTTTCAAGGTAAATAGGTCGACGATGAAGTCAGTAAAGTCACCGAAGAATGAAAAAGAGGTCTTGTGTTGTATTCAGACATTTTTCAAGTTCTTCAGATGATGTTCCAGTTTTATCTTCTTTTATAAAACAATTCCATCTCCATCTTCTCTCCTCTTTAATTTTCAGATCTAACTTCCTCTGAAAAACTCTCTTTTGATATTTTGATACTGAAATAGAGGTGTAATATTAAATATTAGATGTGTTCTGATATAAATATTGTATAACCACTATTTATACACACTTATACATTATTGTATAATTGTGTATAAATGTGTATAAATATATATAATTATATATAAATGTGTATATATGTTCATAACATCACTTATCTTCTTCTTCTCTTTCTCTTATTCTTTTGATATACATTATTATACATTCCATATACAAGTTTATACATAGTTATACATCATTATACATGTACCGCATATGTATAATCAAATTAATTTCTTTTCATGTTTTCTTCCTTTTTTTGGAATAATTCATGTATAAATCTACTTTTCTTGTTGATTCTTAGCCAAATCACGAACTTGCAGCAATTGTTTCTAAATTTTACAATATAAGTAGAATCAACGAAAAATTGGGGGACAACTTGCAGCAGTAAAGACAAATTGGGCGAGAAATTATACGACAGAAGAATTAGAAAATCTCATGACTTCATCTAAATAAGATAATTATCCTGATTAAACTCCGTTGCCGAATAAAAAATCTAAAAAATACTCTTTTTACAAATATTAGCCGACTATTTTTGGGCTACAGATTTGTAAATTTATAACTGGGCTATTATGTTGCAAGTCAGATGTGTGAGTTGTATTTATGTAAAATTATCCCTATTTTTAATGTTAATTTATTTTCAATTCATTTGGAGTTTTATCTGTCGTTAATTGGATTTTCTTTTGTTATAAATAAGCTCCGGTAAGGTCTAATTATGATTATTCATGATTGAAGTTAAAAGATTTCTGTTAAATTTAAAATGTAGCATGTTACATGCATGACTAATTAAGTACAGTAAAGATAAGGAATCATGTCTTAAGCATGGATATGGAAGCTAATGTTTTGATTTTTTTTGAATCCACGCATCTATAAGGAAGTGTATCGAATACCCAAGTCTAGGGAAGTAATTAACTAGGATTACCAAAAAAATATGTGTGTGCATTGAATAAACCGTGTCAATAAAAGGGTAATATGGTATTATATCATTAATTTATTCCAATCGTTCAACAAATGTATAGAGGAACTCTCTCTCTTTCTTTAGAAACAAATCTACGTTTTTTATTTTTTTCTGTATTTTTGCCTAACTTACCTCTCATTTCCTTGTTAAAAATTATCAAAACCCCAAATTTTAGTGCATATGATTTCAACCTCTAAAATTATACAAATATAACCTTAGAGGTAGGAAAGTAAAAGTTCATGTGCCCATACGTGCTCTTCTTCAGAAACTTGGAAATATCCTTTAAAAAAAAAAAAGAAACTGTTGAAAATATCCCACATGTTCACATTAAAAAGAAAAGGAAAAAAAGTAAAAACAAAAACAAATGTATAAGAAAACATTGATAAAAACCTATCTGAATTGACATACTTGTGCCTTAGCTTTTTCAAAAATTTAAAACTATTTTAAGTCCTATGTTATTTTTCGGGTAAATATTTTACGGGTGACCATCCAGCTTTGTTCACGTTACCCAAAAGTCACTAGTTCTTTTGTTACATAAAAATCATTACTTTGCTGCACTTTCACAAAAATAACTTTGATAATTTTGGTTAAAAATCCACCTAAAATGTGAGAGAAAACGATCCTTATATTTTGGGGTAAGTTTAAAATACACCCTTAAGTATACTCCTTAGTTGTTTTGATTTCATAAGGCTGTCAAAAATGAGTATTTGTGGTTTCCGTCGAGTATTTCACAAACTATAATTGTTACTTTAATAGAAAATTCGAAAAAAAATTACTATGGAATCACATTTAGAAGTGTATTTTTTATAATTTCAACTATTTTTGGCTTATTATATGATTTAGTATAGCTTTTTGAGGTGTTGTATGCTATTTTAAAATTTATTTCTAGCATCTTGTGCATTTTTTGTTTTGTGACTTCTGGATTTGACAAGTCTATCCCATTAAAGTATTTAGTCTTACTTGCAAATAAGATTTTTTGTTGTTTCATAACTAATCATGCGATCTGAAGATTTAAATTCAAATCTCATGAAAGGAGTTAACTCATTTTCAAGGTGAATGCAGATTAGTTGCATTAAAGTCGATTGTGGTAATTGATGAATTTGTACTCATACATTTGTTCGACTTTTGGAAAATTATTAGTTTTTTTATCGTCCAATACTAACTATTTAATTTAGTATGGAAGAGCTGTGATTTGTTTATTTATATTGTAATAGGAGGATACAAAGCTAAAGTGTGTGTTGCTTTGTTGTTTACTATTTAACTAGTTTCATACTTATAATATATTTTTATAGTGATTTTATGGTTAAGTTAGTAGAGCACTTATAATTTTAAGTTTTTTGTCCATCAGTGGATTTGACGGGACTATATTGGTAATTCTAATTAACTAAATTTTAGTTTTCAGTATATTTAATAAGCAGAGTTTATTAAATATTTGACGAAAATCTAAAGCGCTCACTTTTGACAACCATACGGGATCAAAACAGCTAAAGAGTATATTTAGTGGCCCACTTTGAATTCACCCCAAATATAAGGATCATTTTTTGTCATTTTCTCTCACATTGCAGGTGAGTTTTTTTACAAAACTGATCAAAGTTATTTTTGCAAGCGTGGATCAAAGTAAATATTTTTTATGTAACTAAAAAAAAAAAGAATAGCGACTTTGGAGTAATGAGCACAAAGCCGTGTGACTACTCGTGGCATTTTACTCTTATTTTTTCTCTTAAAATTTATGTACAAGGATAATCCAAGAAAAATAGAAGAAATATATGCCAAAAAGAGTTATGATGGGTGGAATGTACCATTTTATCCTTAAGTATATAGGCAGATTTAAAATTTTAATAGGATAGGTGCACTACTATGAGAGAAGAATATAGATTGACGGTTTAATTTTTAAGTTTTCACTATGAACTCATTATACTTTTGAAATTATAGATTCAAAATTTGTTTTTCAATCTTTATATATATATATATATATATATGGGGGGGGGGTTAATTAATTGGCCCATAGACTATATAGTACATAGTCCATTGCCACTAGTTTTAGTATAGAGATTTAGTTTAATTATACAAAATTTTACGGTAACAAAAGAGACAATAGGAATTTTAATTTGTCAAACTTGGAGGTTTATAAAGAATAAATCAGAAAAGAAAAGAAAGAGAAAAAAAGTATACTTTATTATAGCGCAAATGCAAGAGGGACACCAGACGTTCCCATCTTCATAGGTGGGCACAATTCTGGGGAAAAAAAAAATAAGATAGACGTAAGATTTGACCCTCACGGTCAATTTTAGAAAAAAAAAAGAAAAAGGAAAAACTAATAAGACAGACGTGAAATTTTTAGAATCCGGGTACGTGGGCACGAAGGTTGACTTTGTTGATTTTTTGAGCGGAGTTAAGAATTATTATAAATTGATATTTTTATTAGTTTGCACATCGTTTGACTAGTTTCGGATCGATGGGCATCGGTTTGAGGAGTAAGAGTGGCGTTGGAGCTGATTATCGGGATCCGGAGCGAGGTAAGTCTTTTGTCTAACCTTATGAGGGGGAAATTACTCCATAGATAATGTATTTGTTATGTGTGACTTGTTGTAGGACTATGTACCTACGAGGTGACGAGAGTCCGTGTGTATCTAAAATCATGTTTATGTCCAGGTAGACTTAGGACTTTATCATGTAGTATTTAAATTATTGAACTTAATTTGTTAGTTAAATTAAATTTTATTTGGGATTAAGTTTGGTCGTGCGTTATCACCTTGAGTTGTTCGGAGAGATGCTCTATAGACGATAAAAGTGATGTTTACTTTATGCTCCTATACTTGTGTTGCAAACACGTGGCTCGTAAATTCGATAAGTTTCTTTCTTTCATGTGGATCAGACGGAATGCCTAGACAGCATATTGATATGCATCTACGGTTCGCGTCGGCCGACCCTTGGCAGTGTACATATTATTCTACATTGTGTTGTGCGACCTCGGCATAACTTGTGCTTAATATCGCTAGGAGTCCGAATATTCACGAGATTCCTCTTTGATTGGGATTTGGTAGTTACATGAGATGCATGTTTGTTGAGATAGCGCTTGATTTCCCTTACCCTTTTGAGGTCACCTCTGATTCTTTTATTTGTTGAGATGGTAGATGATATTTTGAGAAATCTATGCAATTATTAGGTTGGAGGATTATGTTAGTTACAGTTCTTACCTCATTATTATTGTTGTGTTTCATATATGTTATTTATTTATTATATCAATATATTGGACCACTAACAAATGCCGATGTCGATACCTCATTATTACTTCTCTGGGTTCGGCTAGATACTTACTGAACATGCATTGATCTACGTACTCATGTTACACTTCTGTACTTATTGTGCAGGTATACCTCTGATGGTCACTTGGGCAGAAGGGCGCAACTATTGAGGGGACTTTAAGGTGAGTTGCATCCCATGATACGATCCGCAGCACTGATGGTAGGCTATAATTTCATGTTTAGTCACTTATTGCACTCTAATTTACTGCATTTTAGTTGAGTTTGAGCTTTAATCACTAGTGTTTTGTACTAATTATGTGTTTTGTGCCTTGTAGGAGTGATTCTGATATATGTAGATGTTATGGAATGAATTCAAGCTATTCTGGAGCTTTGAACTCCGAGTAAAATCCCAAGGATTAAGTTGGGATAGTGTTCGGGGACCAATGGACGATAGGGCACTTTAAGAACGAAACGAAGAATCGAGAAGGTATATTGCGCATTGTCCAGTAAAATACTCATAACGTTTCGCTCAGATGTCCGTTTGGGCTCCTCAATATATCGTTGGAAAACTTTTTAACAGGAATATAATTTTCATGTTTTACATTTTCCCAAATTCCCAACTGATACCACCCAGGTGCGCGATTGCACACTGGGCGCGCACTGGAGGCAGAACAGGGTGTAAAATGTGCAACCAAGTGCGCGGCCGCGCACGTCCAACTTCGAAAAAGTATCCTATTTTCCGTAGGAGAAGGTGTTTTCATTTGGGCCAGACCCTACTTGGTATATATACATGGAAAATGGTATTTTTGGGATTTGTGACATATCTAAGACATAAGGAGGCTAAGGAGAAGTTGTAGAAACAAGAGCACAAGGAATCCATCATTCAATCCCAACTCAAGATAATGGTTTGGATTGTTTATGTTTTTCTTTACTTTAAACATATTTGTGATGAATTACTCCATATCCATGGAGTAGTTCTCTTTAGGGTTTAATGGATTTGGTGTATTGATACTTGTTTGTGGGTAATTAACTCTAGTTTCTTATGTATTGAATCGTTTTGGATGTTTTAACCATTGCATCTATATTCACTTGTTCATGTAATCGAAAGAGGCATAACTTGTGAAATCTTTGCATTATATTTTGTTGGTTGAATTCATTAATTCTTCTTAATAATCGGAAGAGGCTAGTTGAATTATTGATTAAACCTAGTTAGGAAGATAATCGAGAGAGGTTCTCCTAAAGACCAATCCACTACGAATTCTTGCATATCTTCACGTACTTAAAATTGGTTCATATTGTGAGGTTGAGACTTAATCGAGAGAGGAGTTTCTACTAAACAATTGAATTAATAACCAAGTGAATTCGAGGGACTCAGTTGAACATTGGAGATGAATTATTTAGAATTATATCCCAAACATTTATCTTGCACCTATCCTATTAACCCTATCTTCTCCCATTAATATCTTCCTTTGCTTATTACTTGCGTTGTTTGTCACTAGTCAATAGCTTATCATCTTAGTTAATTTTAGTTTTAAATTACATAAATCTCAATTGTTGGTCATCTTGAATAGCAACCTATCTACAAACTATGATAATAACTGTTTAACTTCAATCCTAATGGATACGATATTATATTTAATATATTTGACTAGCGAGCATATTTAAGTGTGTGTTTTGTGCTCGTCAAGCACACAGAGTCCCCATCATGTTCATTTATATTATCCTGTATATTTTACACTCCATGCAGATATTGTATTATTTTTATGGTACTTTCTATTAGATGCTCATGCACTTGTGACACCGGATTTTGAGATATTCTAGTAGATGTTAATAGTTTTACACTAATATTGACACTTTTTTATTTTATGTCTTACTAATATTGTATGTATCCAATATTTTAAATGCATTAAATTCTTTATTTAATAAAACTTGTGATTTCAAAAGTAATAAAATGAATAATTATTGAGATGGTTCATTGTTGGCTTACCTAATGGTGATGTTGGGCTCCATCATGGTTTATAGTGGGGTTTGGGTTGTGACAGCTTGGTATCAGAGCTCTAGGTTCACTTAGGTCTCACAAGTCATGAGCAAGTCTAGTAGAGTCTTGCAAATAGGTACGGAATTATTCGAGAGGATACAAGGCTGTTAGGAGAACTTTCCTTCTTGATTCCTTGTCGTGTGATTTAATTCATTTGAAGCTTATGTATCCATTTCCTTCCTACTCATTCTTATACGATGTTGAGTGGTTGTTATCAATTGGTCATCGAGGAATAGTAATGGTGCTGCAGATATGGTCCAGGATGTTTTTCCCTGTGTATTCGGGCAGGCTATCATCGTCGCCTTGTGGAAGGGTAATCTGTCGTCTCAGCTCAGTGGTAGTGTTGTATGTGGTTCGAGGATATGCACAGTGTATTGTGATATTCATGCATTGTTATCGCACAGTGCTGGTGTAAATGGTAGGATGCTTAATTATGTGTCACGACAATAAATGACTTCAGAGAAGGATTATTCGGTTCATGATTTCAAGATTCGGCATTTTATCCTAGTGGAGGAGAGGTAATTGGACTATGGATATTCAGTTTTTGGTTGATGGAGTAGCAATATCGGATATTTTCGAACTTGGTGGAATTCTCATTTGTGATGTGGTGTTGTCGTCCTAGTTTGAACGTATTAAGGCTCGACTGCTCGTTAGTGTGACTTCATTTGTTTAGATTTAGGGTACGGTGTAATGAAGTGGTACCTAAGAAGCAATTATTGGAGATGATGGTGTATTGCGATTGTAGGGTCGGATCGGTTCCTCCAGTATTAATGGCTCGAGGAGGATGATATTTAAGGAGGCTTAGAGTTGGTAGCAACATATTAGTTCAGATACTATAGATATGGATTATACTTTGAGACAATATTTTAGTAGCGAAGCATGATGAGGGACATGAAGGGTTATGTCTCGCGTAGTTGAATCATTAGCAGGACAAGTACGAGCAACAGAGATTGAGTAGTTTGCTTAGGAAGATGGTTTAACCAAAATGAGAATGGTAGCGTATTTTATGGAATTCGTGGTAGGATAGCCACCTGCCTTGTGGAAGCTTAGAGTAATTTGGGTCATGGTGGACCAAACACTAAGTTTGTGTACTTTGTTTGAGATGGTGGCTTCTGTGCTTCAAAAATTTGGATATGATGGAAAGAGTTTGCTTGGGGATGTAATATGACTTCGAGTTTTGAATGCATCGCTGGACCTTCATTTGATATTGATGGAAATGAACTGGCGTGTATAGCTGGTGGGTGACTATGGGATCAGGGGGATTATCTTGTTTTATGGTGGCTGTAATCAGGGCAATATCGTTGGAAGATGTCGAAATGGGGTTACACAGGTAGGCTATCTCTTGTGAGGTATTAGGGGTTGCATAATTTCTTATGAAGGTCTTACGAAGAATTCTAGTTTCTATCCAACAAGAAGTACATACTATGATGTGAGCTGGGATCACTTGAAGAAGATGGTGTAGCGATCAAGAGGTGGAGTGTGCATTTAGGGATGATAATTTATGTTATGAAAAGATTAACAAGAGATTGCGAGGAATTTAGTGGAGTGGCGGGGCAAAATCATGGTAACCGAGAAGGAGGAGTCATTGTGATTTATAGATTTATGTGATTATGGCTTAAAGTTAAGTGGGGGAGCCTACCGTCTACAATTGGGTCGCATGGTTATGTGCCTTGGCAATATCGGGTTATCTGTAGGTTGGTGGATTATTTATGACTAAAAGAAGAGAATATCAGGGGTAAGTCGAGCAAGGAATTTGTTTTGTACTATTTCACCTTATTATTGTGGGAAGTTTGTGAAATGACCCAGATTTGATGCTTTTTCGTGAAGGTAATCTGCAAGGAAAGAGAGTCATTCTATTTCTTCTTCTGGGTATTCATGTGTTACCGGAGCATTGGTTTCTAGCTATATATTTGGGATCAGGTCGGAGAGGGCGACTCTTAACAACGGTTCTAGTGGGCTCAAGAATTTAAGTGGTGCCAAAGAATTTTCGGGTTCGTTATATGGCTGAGGATTGGGTTTTGCAGCAGAGTGTGAAGGGAACTTGTAGAATTCCTATGTTATCATCGGGTCTGCGGTATAACATTAGAGAAATAGGAGAGACAACTTCGGGTTTGCTGAAGATCTTTTAGAATGGATGTATCAATTGGAGATACTATTTAGTGCATGAGGAGAGTATAAAATAACTTATGGGTATTGAGACGATGCGGTTTCGTGATTTGGGTCATCCGGATGACTGTTGTTTGAGGTTAGTTATATGTTTGAATAAATGTATTATTTTGAAGGCAAATCAAGGGTAAACCGGAAGAAGTGGAGTCAGTTAGTAGTGGTTTGGATCAGCATGGTTAAGGAGATGATCGGTTCTTTTAGTGTGGTAAAGTTATACAGTTGATTCATGTTTGTACGTGCAGTGTTGACAACCACCATAGTTTGATTGATTTGGAGGTATTTGATTCTAATGATTTTGTTATGTGTAAATGGATCCCGGAAGAGTAATGACAGTTTAAAACACGACTTGAGGTTGCATTTTCTGTGGTAATAGGAATTTGGTTGCGTGCTGCAATTGTTCTTATGAAATGATTTAAGAGAAACATTTTAGCTGATGAAGTGTTTATTATACTGGTGGTTTAGGAGTTATGATGAGATTCTTGTACTCTAGTGTAGAAGCATGATAGGTGCAGTTAGCAGTATGGAAACTGAAAGTTGAGGATCAAGGTTGCGGTTTAGTTTTAAAAAGAATGTCACGAGCTCGGAGGAGCAGGGAAAGAATTCAGATGTTCAGAGTATGCTGGTGCTATTTTTGAGTCACCTAAAAATGGTGTTCTGTGGAAGAGGCATTGTATGTTGATTTATGGATTCTTAATTGGCATTACAAAATTAGTACGGTTGGTAACATAGATGTGCAAACTTTGCTACCTGGCACAGAATGTCGTGGGAGTATCTCCCACAGGATGATCGTATGAGTATGGTGTGTCAGTCATTTAAGGGGCATGGATTGAAATCATGTATGGAGATTCTGGTAGGGCTGTTCAAAACTGAACCGTAACCGTTAACCAAACCATAACCGTTAATTAAGCCGAACCGATAGTTTATTTGCTTATTAGTATCAAGTTATTGGGGTAATGGATGGTGAACGGATTGAGATTTTATAATAATGACTAAACGATTTGGGGGCGGATTACTTAATTTTTTTATCGGATAAACAGTTAATCCGTTAAAAAATTTTATATTTACATTTTTACCTTCTTATGCATGACAATATGTATATCTTCGTTCGTAGTTGATTTCTTCTAGAGAAAGTCATGACCTTTATGACAAGCTTTCATTGAGTACTCAAAAAATTGTTCCAGAGATTGTTCTGTACTGCATGAAAAGTCTTCATTGAGTAATGGATTGAGGATTATGAATGGTAAGTTGAAATGATAAAAGCTAGTGAACTATGAAATTTGGCCATTTGGTATTCACAAGACTAGGGTTGTTCAAAAAATTTCTATTCAATTTAGCCGATAAACTGCCCAATAATTGTTAATCCGATACCAATCTTCCGATTGTCTTATTGGATGGCTAGCGGATTACTATATTTATAATCTAATAACTGATAAGCCGAACTGTTGAGCATAATTATCCGCCCGATAAGCACCCCAAGATTCTGGTACTATCATTGGGTGGAGAATTTATGTTTGAGAGACACTCTATTCTTTTGGTTGTGAACTATGGAAGTTTGTTCCGGATTCGACGGTCGATCGTATGTATCATACATAGGGTCATTGTGGATCTTTGGGAGGTTATATACCTATTGGGGGATGATCAGAATCAGCTTTGAGGTCCGTGGGTAGGCCTAATGTGAATATATATTCTACACTAGATCAAATATGCTTATTTGGTATAGCATTGCTTATGGATGAGTCTTCGGGCATGGTGGATGATATTCTTGTCTTTGTTTATTTTAGGTGCTACTCTTTTATGCCATATGGGTTGTGAGATGGCCTAATTATTCAAGTGTGTGTTGTGATCTGGCGTAGCTGGTGGTATTATATGAGCGAGACAGCTCTGGAGATACTGGTTGTTTATTGCACCTTAGTCATGATTGGGTTTTTGTAGTGCATGACACTATCGGTCTCCCCAGAGTTATATTTATGCACTTGACGTTCTTATGGTCGATATTTGGGTATTTTGTGGGTATGAGCATTATGTCTTGATGGGTATTTCCTTATTGATTATTATGCGTGGATCGGGTGACATGCCGCCACGGGTATGATGTTCGGGTCGAGTTGTGTGCTCCAACGGTATCATGATGGGTACGGTTCCTTGTATGCACCTTGTGTGTTCTATTTATTATCTTTGAGATAGGTAAGTAGTATTTGGTTGGCTGTCTTATTCGTTATGGCAATTGGATAGTTCTTCACCAGAGTTTGTTTTCCCTTATTGTTCATATTCGAATGATGGCTTATGACGCATTGGTGGCATTGTAGGAGATTTAGGCGATGTTTGAGGTGACTTATTGCCCAGCTTGTACCGGGTGAAATGAGGTTGTGTGACCTAGAATCAGTGTAATCGGATTTATATGATGTATATTAGAAGGGAAATGTCACTAATCAACTCATAGTAAGGCAATGGTTCTTGTCAAGTAGAGAGGCTCCATAAGTATTGATTTGGCAAGTGGTTATGAGTTTATACACATCTCTTTCATCATTGCAGTATTACGAGGGTTGGAATATGGCTTATATGTGTTATGAGGTATACTATGTGCATCAGGTTCGTGCAGTTGCAACTATTATGGTTGAAGGATATTATTATGGCATACGAATTATGCGGTGCAATATGTGATTATAGCATGGGTGGATGATCATGTTTTGGTTCAGCGTGTTGAGTTTGATATGGTATTCGTATGTTAGAATCAGACCTTAAAGAAAATTTCGGATGTTGGAAATTGGTTCTAAGGCTTGTGGGCTAAGGTAGTAGGAAGAATCTTCAGTCTGGCTTTAGCTCATATGGATTATAATGGTATGGGTAGGCGTGTGTGCAGTCAAATAGTGATTTTGGGCAACTCCGGACATATTCTTGGCTCAGGGACGAACGTATGTTTTAGTGGCGGAAAATATAAAGATCTGACCGGTCGTTTTGAGCTCTAGCACGTCGTTCGGCAGTTTGAGGCCTTGAGTAACTTCATTTTATGTATTATGACCTGCATGCGTGGTTGGTTTCGATTTTTGGGAATTTCGGAGTTGATTTGGAAGAATATTTCTCAATTCAGAAGCTTTAAGTTGGAAGAGTTGACCAAGGTTTGACTTTTGAGTAAATGACCTCAGAATCGGGGTTTAAATATTCCAATAGGTTTGTATGATAATTTTGGAATTGGGCATATATTCAGGTCGAGTTTCGGGTAGATCGGGAGTGTTTCGACACTTATAGTAGGAAGTTGGAAAAGTTTTAGAATTTTCTAAGTTCGAGTTGAAGTGGTCTTTGGTGTTATCGATGTCCGTTCAGAATTCTAAGCCTTGGAAAATGTTCGTATTGTGATTTGTGACTATAACGATCCGACCGGTCTTTTTGAGAATTAGCATCTCATTCGGTGGCTTAAGGTCTTGAGTAGATTCGTATTATGTATTATCACTTGCGTGTGTGGTCGAGTTCGATTTAGGATGATTCGGGATTGATTTGGAAGGATGATTCTTGTTTTAGAAGCTTATGCGGTAAGATTTAACCGGAGTTTGATTTTTAGATAGACAACTTCAGAATGGTGTTTTGATGATTCCAATATCTTCGTATGGTGATTTTGGACATAGGTTCATGCCTGGATTTGGATTTAGAGGTCCGTAGATTGATTTAATGCATTTTGGTAAAAATTGGAAAGTTGAAGGTTTGGAAGGTTGAGAGGTTTGATCAGAAGTTGACTTTGTGGATATTGGGCTCGGATTGCAATTCTGTGAGTTGGAATAACTCTGTTATGTCATTTGGGACTTTCATGCAAAATTTGAGATTATTCCGAGTTGATTTGATATGATTCGGTGCGAGTTGTAGAAGTTGAAAGTTCATAAATCCATTAAGTTCGATTTGAGGTGTGATTTGTGGTTTTGATGTTCTTATGTGAGATTTAAGGCCTCGAGTAGGTCTGTACCATATTTTGAGACTTATTAGTATGTTCGGACGAGATCCCGAGGGGCTCGGGTGGGTTTCGGATAGGTTTGGGTAGTGTTACGCTCGTTTTTTAATGTTCCGACGTCATTTCTTCAAGCATAAATGGTACCATATTAATAAAATGAGCTCCAATTCCTATTTTGATTGAAGAACTAGGTCCGTATCATAATTACGGAGCCATATCAAAAAGAATCGTCAAATTTGGACATCGTATGAGGGAGTTATGCTCATTTTAGTGTCAAAGAAGAGAGCTGGTGCTGGTGCTTCGCAGATGCGAAGTTGGGTCGGCCCCATAGGTGTAAAAAATGGTTAGAAAAAGCAGAAATGACAGCTGAAAATGAGCAGGTGCAGCTATTTGGGCACAAAAGCGGAAATGCCTGTGTATAAAAAAATCGGACTGCGTTCTTTTGGTGTTTTGAGCATATCTTGAGTTCTAGAGCTCCAATTGAGGTGAATTTTGTGGCTTTCTTCTCGTATTTTCATGGGGTCAATATCTAATCTCAATTGTTGTATTTTAACATGATTCCAGTAGCTCATTTGTGAATTAATCCATGTTTTGATTGGAAAATTGGGAGGTTTTTATCAAAACGTTTTCTAAAGAGAATAATTGGGTTTTGAACATCGATTTGAAGTTGGAATTGGATGAAATTAGTATGGTTGGACTCGTAATTAAATGAGTTTTTGAATTTTGTGAATTTTGTCGGTTTCTGAGGTACGAGCTTGGGGTTGACTTTTTAGTTTTCATTAAAGATCGAAGCTTTATTATCCAAAATTATTTTCTATGATTTTTATTTATGATATTGAGTTATTTTGGCTAGATTTGAACCATTCGGAGGTTTGTTTCATATGAGAAGGTCATTTAGAGTATCGGTTTAGCTTCTTTGTGGTAAATATCTTGCCTAACTTTGTGTGGGGGAACTACCCCTTAGGATTTGAGTCGTTTGTGCTATTTGTGTCATGTGAAAGCCATGTACGCGAGGTGACGAGTATGTACTCGGGCTTATAGGTAATTTTATTGACTGGTTTAAACTCTTAGGCTTCTTTCATGTATTCATTTAGAATTGTTAGCACATGTTGTATCTTTTATTCGTCATATCTATTATCACATGCTTTATTTGAAGTTGTCGTTACATGTCACATTCTTTACTTATCAAGTTTGCTCTTATATGCTTTATACAAAGTTGTTATCATTTTTATCATTATGTGATTTCTTTTATTGTGGAGTTATTCTTAGTTGAAGTTGATGTACATGATATCCCTTTTGTTGCCAGGTTATTCTCATGCATTCAGACGTAGTACTGGTTCGTGCCATCTCTTTCATTGTTATCCTAATTCATAAAGTAGGAGCCGAAGTTTGTCATTTCATGGAAATACTTTCACTATTGAGTTTATCCTTAAATAATTAATTGGAATTAAAGTTATCAAAAGTCATTAATCTATTTTAATTGAAGTTGTGTAAAAAAGGGGTGTCGTTCCTTGTTGAGTTGCTTTCCCATTCATGTTGTTGTTATTGAGATTTTATACACATTTTATTTGAGTCGTTGGCTATTTATTTTGGAAATATTGATATTGTTGGATCTTTGGAAAGGTTGTGGCCTATGGACACTTATGTTACGAGTTGATACGTCGTATTGTTGTGATGCTAGCATTTGTGAATTATTGTGTGGTTTTGGTTGTTGTTATATGGAGTATAAGGATGACATTTCACCATTGTTGTTATGCGGAGTATAAGGGTGGCATTTCACCGTTGTTGTTATGCAGAGCATAAGGGTGGCATTTCACCGTTGTTGAATGTACAGAGTGATAAGGGTGGCTATTGTGTTATTGTCCCGGAGTGATAAGGGTGGGTATTATACAAAGTGATACAAGTGTATCAGAGAGATAAGAGTGGCAAATGTTATTATCAGGGTGGAGTGATAAGGGTGGCTATTACACGGAGTGATACGAGTGGCTAATAGAGAGATAAGGGTGGCAATATCAGGGATGATGTGTGATGGTTCGAAGATATTATGTTGGTGATTTTCGTATGATGATGTGCTTTTCCTTGTCTTTGTCATACACCTTACGTGACTTGATTTGTTGTTTCGATAAGCTACTCGATGTCTTTGATATTACTTGTTGACTTGGGCTGCAGTAGTGCACTCGCACTAGCATATACCGTAACATACCACTTATGCTAGTTCAGGAGTATAAACTTGACATTTATTGATCATGCCCATATATTCTTATATTATCTGTTTCCATATTGATATTGAACTTGTGACCATAACAGATGGATTGTGATTTTGAGACTGTGACCATGACGAGAGAATTGTGATTGTGAGTTTGTGACCATGCTGGGCAGATTGTGAGCCTGTGATCATGCCAGGTGGATTGTGATTGTGAGCTTGAGACCATGCTGGGCGGATTATGAATATGAGCTCATACAAGGCGGATTGGGATATTGGCATGTGAGTTGTCCGTGCGGTTGTGATTCGAGATGTGGGCACGACGTGCCGTGAGTACATGATGGTGGGTTGAGACCTTTGACTTGTGACTATGAAATGAGGTATCACGGGGTGATTTCGTTGTGAATCTTGTGTTAGCACGACTTGATTAATTGATTCTCCTCTGTGTTCCTTATTTGGTTTCAACAATACTTCTTGGTGTTCTTGTTGCTTTACTCTTTATATCACATATTGATTTTGTTGGCATTTACTGATTTCTGTTTTCCAATATTAGCTTTATACTTCTATACTGCATAGGTTACTTTGTCTAGTGAGTATCTTGACTTGTATCTCGTCACTACTCCACCGAGGTTAGTCTTGATACTTACTGGGTATCGACTGTGGTGTACTCATACTATACTTTATATATTTTTGTGCAGATCCAAGTACTTCGAAGTTTGTGGATAGCTAAATAATGGATCAAATATTTCTGTGGAGACTTCAAGGTATACATATCGTCGCGTTGTAGGCCTCAGAGTCTCATTCGGAAGTTATTTGTGTACAATTTATTTCTATTCCAGAACAATTGTACTTAGAGATTTTTTAGCAAACTCAGTAGAGCTTATGACTTGTACGACTAGTTTTGGGATTGTCAGCTTTGGATAGAAATTTCTATTTCATATTTAATAGTTATTGGTTGAATTTCGCTATTTATTCAGTAAGTGTTAGGCTTACCTAGTCTTAAAGATTCGATAACATCATGACATCCTACGGAGGAAAATTGAGATCATGACAGTGACTTGTACGTAAAATTTATGTCATTCCGGAATGTTTATGCGTGATTCGGATGTATTCGGTGAAGTTTGAATGTTTAAAAGTTAAAAGAAGGAATTTAATCATCGATTCGCAGTTTTGATGTTATTCCTAGCGTTTCGAGCCTTTGAATAAGTTTGGATAAGATATTGAAACTTGTTGGTATCACTGGACGGGATCCTGGGGGCCTCAGGTGTGTTTTGAGGTGGTTTCGGACCAGGTTTGTATGATTTGCTGATGCTAGTGTCTAGTGTGGTTCTTTGCAAACGCGATGGTATGTCTGCGTTTGCGAAGAAGTTTTTTGGCTGCTGGAAAATATACGTTGCAAATGCGACACATGGGTCGCGAACATGACACATGGGTTGCAAACATAACATAGGGGTCGCAAATGCGGAGAATAGGTTGAGGTGCGCTTCACGAACACAACAAGGAGTCATGAACGCGAAGAAGGAAGGGGAGCTGGAGGCCTGGAGGAGTTAAGCCTTCGCGAATGCGGCTCAAGGACCACGAACACAAAGTAGTGGGTGTCCAACCCCTTTTTTTATTCTCCGCGGGGAAAGAGAAGTCCGGGTTCTGACATTTATGGGGGAGTAGTAACTCATTTCCTTTTGGGAATTGGGTATTTGAAGAGTCGCCACCTAACGGATTATGGTGCGTTAGGGCACCTAGAGCGATTAACTCTTAGACTAGTTTGCATTACCAGAGATTTAGGGTAAGGGCTCGAAATAACCTTGAGGGGAAGGTGTTAGGCACCCCTCTCGGTCCAAAATGGTGGGTCCCGGCCGAACTTATACTTATGAATTAGTCCTTTTGGCAAATAAATAGTTTAAACACATTCTTGTAAATAAAGGCATATTTTGGACATTGTATGACTCAAGTAAGGAGATAAAAGGAAAAGACTTGAGCAAGTTGCACATATATGGAGAAAAGTAAAGTTTAAACATCGAAAATTGGGAACGAGGGGTTCGAGGTTGGTTAGCCTATAGGATCACCCCACGCAATGCCCGGTAATCACTCCTCAATGAGGGGCTACACGTGATCCAATTCCCTCCCCTTGGTCATAGCCTAAAGCGCTCTAGCAACCTTGAAAATATCTTATGTGTGCACTACCAGTCCCTTCCTCGTGGCCCTGGAGGTATCTTAGGACCTCTACTTTTGGACAGTTCTAGACCCTCCTAAGTTATTTAAAGGAGAAAAGTCTAAGCGTGAATCAAAATAGTTAGGACTGCACATAAAGAAGGAACAAGTAATGGCTCACATTTTTTACCTCCACAAGCAGAACAAATAAATGCACGTCTCAGACAATTGTTTCAGGTATTTAACAAAACTTAGAACATGATATCTAGGTGAGCAAGAAGTATGCTGTATGAATTAGGACTAAGTGTCAAAGACCTATTAGCTTGCCTACTGATTTTTTAGACCTGTTAAATCTGCAAAGTCTCAAATAATAAGACACAATTTTAAAGTTGCAGAATTTGAATCGCCATAGAATCTTTGGGCTGGTTACATAGGCTGCAATTGAAATAAAAAAATGGCTATTTGTTAAATAGCCATTTTAACAAATGTCTCCTGTCTCACCTTGTGAGGGGGAAATTACCCCATAGGTGATATATTTGTTACGTGTTACTTGTTGTGGGGGATACATACGTCACCTCGCACGAGAGTCCGTACATAGCTAAAAGCATGTTTATGCCCAGGTAGACTTAGGACTTTATCATGTAATATTTGAATTATTTGAACTTAATTTGCTTGTTTAATTACTTGAATTTATAATTAAAATTTAATTGGGAATATATTCGGCCGAGCTTTATCACCTTGAGTTGTTTGGCGAGATATTTGATAAATGATAAAAGTCATGTTTACTTTATGCTCCTATACCTGTGTTGCAAACACGTGGCCCGTAAATTCGATAAGTTTCTTTCTTCCCTATGGATTGGACAGAACGCCTTAGTAGTATATTGAGATGCATCTATGGTTCGCGCCGATTACCCTCAACAGTGTACACATTATTCTGAATCGGACCGTACGACCTCAACATAACTCGTGCGTAATACTGCTAGAAGTACGAATATTCATGAGATTCCTCTTTGATTGGGATATGGCAGTTACATGAGATGCCTTATTTGTTGAGATGGCGCTTGATATCCCCCCCTTTGAGGTAGCCTTTGATTCTTGTATTTGTTGAGATAACACGTGAGATTTTGAGAAATTTATGCTGTCATCAGGTTGGAGGACTATATTATTTACAGTTCTTGCTTCATTATTACTGATGTGTTTCATATCTCTTGTTAATTTATTATATTGGTTTATTAGACCACTAGTAAGTGTCGATATCGACCCCTCGTTACTACTTCTCCGGGGTTAGGTTATATAGTTACTAGGTATGTATTGATTTACGTACTCATGCTACACTTCTGCACTTATTGTGCAGGTATATCTCTAATGGTCATTTGGGCGCAAGGACGCAACTATTGAGGGGACTTTAAGGTAAGCTGCATCTCATGTTACGATCTGCAGTACACGGAGTCTTCATCATGTTTATTTATGTTATCCTATCTATTTTATATTTCAGACAGATGTATTAATATTATTAGGATACTTCCTAGTAGATGTTCATGCACTTGTAACACTGAATTTTGGAATAGGTTTATAGATGTTATAGTTTTGCACTACTATTGACACATTTTTATTTTATATTTTATTAATATTGTATGTATCCATGATTTTAAATGCATTAAATTCTTTATTTAATAAAATTTATGATTTCTAAAGTAATAAAATGAATAATTATTGAGATGGTTCGTCGTTGACTTGCCTAACAGTGACGTTGAGCGCCATTACAACTTATAGTGGGTTTTGGATCGTGACAGTTTAGTATAGTGTATTAATCTCAAGATTATCAATTTTACTGCTTTATCTTGTGATAACTTATCTTGGGACCTCTAGCATGTATAAGTTATCCGATACTAATCATAAAATAACTTATTCAAGGACTAATAATCAAACAATGAATAATGAGGTACTAAATTATTATTCCAGGATTATTTTTACTTATTCATCATACCAAATGACCCGTTGAACTATACTCTCTTCTGTCCATAATAAGTGATCAATTTTGCCTTGGATATACCTATTAAAAAATATTAAATTCTAGATAAAAATAGTTAGTGTGACTAAATTACTCTTAATTAAATATTGCAGCATAATTTAATGTGAGGACTAAAAGACTTTTTAGGGATATGTACATAAGGATAATTTTAGAAAAATAATTATTTTTAATTATATAAATGAATACTTATTTTGAATCAAAATAAAAAGACAACTTAATCACTTGCTCAGAAAGAGTAGTAAATTTTATTTTGCTTTGAGACCATATTATTTTATTCATTGTATGGGGCAAATGTGCTTACTATATAGCAAGATGGTTTCATTGGACAGGCGTTCATTTCAACCCAAAAGATAAAGCGACACACACAAAGAGAGCGCATTAATCTTAATAGAGTATTGCTATTCGTATAATTACTACTAAGCCCTCTAATAATAGTAATAATGACCGAATAAAAGAGAGAAAAAGCAAGCAAGGGAAAGAGAGAGAGAGCATAGGAAATGGCGAAGAAAAAAGAGGAAGAAGTAGTAGCAGCAGCAGCAGCTCTCCACTTCTTGAGTTCTCACAACTTTCTCTCTCTAGATCTCTAAAAATCAATTCTTACCCACTTTCTCTTTCTATATATACATAGCCCATATATATGTAGTGATGAACATGAAAGTGTAGGGATCTGCTGCTAGGGATACACTTTGCTCTTATTACCTCAAATTTTGGTGAGAAATGCCTCCAAATTTAATTTCCCATGTGTTTAATATATCACTGTCAATGTTTATGCACTTCTTGTGCCAAAGCTACTAGATATGAAATTTATGTTAATATTGTTAATTATAGAAAGGGATGAATAAATGGGTGTGTGAATAAATGGGTGTGTGATGGGTTTTTGGAGTTTGGACAATGGTTTTGGTCGATGGTCTACAATTTTTTACCTTTTTCTTTTTATCCCAGTTTTTAGTTGGAAAGATTTTGTTAATCTTTGGGAGATTCTTTTCTTGGCCATTCTTCCTGTTTCTCACTGCACAAGTCTTTGTTGTTGACTCAATTTATTTCCTTCAACTGTAATCTTTTTTTTTTTCCAAGCATCTTGTTCTAATGTTTGAAAGGTCTGAAATAGTAGAATCTGTCCTTTTATTTTTAATAAAAATGAGAATTTAAATCTACAAAAGTAGAAGTATGTGAATTTATTCCTAGTCAAGACAGAGTCTTTCTCTTCTTCTTTTCCCCCCCCTATTTTTCCGTCTTGGTTGAGAATATTAGTATTTGTTCCCATCAGTCTCTTTGATATGTGCCTTTTCTTTTTCTTTAAGAGTCAGAAGATAGGTTTCAAGGCTCGTCTTCTCATTGTGGTGAGTTGTGTTTTAGTGATAAAGAGTATTCTCGGTTTGTCCAAATGATCTAATTTGTAATCAACTGCTTTCTGAACCTGCGAACGTGCCATTGAATATGAGTTCTTATCATTTGTCACAGAAGATTGACTTCTTCTCTGAGCTGCTGTAGATTTTGCAGTGATAAATTTTGCCTTATTTGTTGTGTTCTGATACTAATTCGAGATTTTCTTCTCTTTCAGTTGGATTATGAGATGAGAGTATACACTCTTGACTGTAGCTGTTAGAAAAGAGATTGTTATCTTGTTACACCATCAGCTTTGGTATTTGTTGTACTACAAACATGAACATGAATCATCTGACTGTTGAAACTGAAGATACTTTTGCTAGCTTGCTTGAATTTGCAGCCAACAACGATATAGAGGCATTTAAAAGTTGGATGGAGCGTGATATATCTGGTATTCATGAGGTTGGACTGTGGTATGGGCGCCAAAAGGGCTCAAAGCAAATGGTTCTCGAGCATAGAACTCCTTTGATGGTTGCTGCTATGTATGGTAGTGTTGATGTTTTAAAACTGATTCTTTCTCTACCTGGAGTTGATGTAAATCATTCTTGTGGCCGTGATAATAGCACTGCCCTTCATTTTGCTGCCTCCGGTGGATCTTTGAATGCTGTTGATGCCGTCAAACTTCTTGTAGAAGCTGGTGCTGACCCAAACATAAAAAATACCAATGGCCATCGCCCTCTTGATGTTATAGTTATTTCTCCCAAGTTTCACACCATGACATCTTGCCTAGAAAATCTGCTCAAGACTGATGCTACCGAAGACTGCAACCTAAGGGTGTCTATGGCCACTTCAAGCTCAAATTCTCCACCACTTTCGCCTTCTCCTGGAAATAGATCACCATCTTCTGCTTCAGACACAACTTCTTCCCCGAGGAGTGCAAAATCTAGTGATCTCCCTGTGCCTTTTACTTCAGAGAAGAAAGAATACCCTATTGATCCCTCCATGCCTGACATAAAAAACAGTATCTACTCCACAGATGAATTCAGGATGTTCTCATTTAAGATCAAGCCTTGCTCTCGCGCATACTCCCATGATTGGACTGAATGTCCATTTGTCCATCCAGGTGAAAACGCTCGAAGAAGAGATCCAAGAAAGTACCACTACAGCTGTGTACCTTGCCCTGAGTTTCGCAAGGGAGCTTGTCGACGAGGGGATATGTGTGAATATGCTCACGGGGTTTTTGAGTGTTGGCTGCATCCTGCTCAATATCGAACTCGGCTTTGCAAAGATGGTACAAACTGCGATAGAAGAGTTTGTTTCTTTGCCCACACGCAGGAGGAACTCAGGCCACTGTATGTCTCTGCTGGTTCTGCTGTTCCTTCACCTCGATCAAATACTTCTGCTGCCAATGCCTTGGATTTCGCCGCTGCCATGGGCCTCATACCAGGCTCTCCTTCCTCAGTGTCTGTTATGCCCCCATCAGCTTTCACTCCTCCAATGTCTCCCTCGGCTAATGGTATTTCGAACATTGGTTGGCCCCAACAAAATGTACCAGCGTTGCATCTTCCTGGCAGCAATCTTCAGTCCAGCCGCTTGCGATCATCACTCAATGCAAGAGACATCCCTGCCGAAGATTTGACTATGTTGTCAGATTTTGATGTGCAACAAAAGCAGCTACTGTATGAATTGTCTTGCCTATCCCACTCCAGCATGAATGCTAATTCTTTTAGCCATTCAGTTCGTCCTAGGACCTTAACCCCTTCTAATCTCGAGGATTCATTTTCCGCTGAGAGCTCATCTCCTAGATATTCCGATCACTCTTTACCTCAAGCTGTTTTTTCCCCTACCCACAAATCTATAGGTTTCAATCAATTCCAGCAGCAGCAGGCGACATTATCTCCAATTAATACAAGGTTTTCACCAAAAACTGTTGAAAGTCCTCTATTGCAGGGCTCTTTTGGAGTTCCGCCAATGCGGAATATGTCTCCCCGAGGGATGGAACCAATCTCACCAATGAGTTCCCGTGCCTCAATACTTGCTCAGAGTGACAAGCAGCAGCATTTTAGGAGTCTCAGCTCACGTGATCTTGGCTCCAGTGCCTCTGCCATTGTTGGCTCTCCAGCAGACTCTTGGTCGAACTGGGGTACAGCTATGGGAAAGCCAGACTGGGCTGTCAATACTGAGGAGTTTGGTAGGCTAAGGAGATCATCATCATTTGAACTTGCCAACAGTGGAGAGGAGCCTGATCTATCATGGGTTCAATCTCTTGTCAAAGAATCACCACAGGAAGTTAAGGACGAATCTGCATCTCGTGTATCAGGCCTTACAAATCCTGGTGCAGATATCAGAGAAGCCTCAACATCGAGTTCCCAGAATGGACAATTTGATCAACTGGGCGCATGGATGGAGCAAATGAAGCTTGATCAGCTAGTACCTCAGTAATAACATCCTCCATTTTCCATTTACCGATCCTTGACGCCTCAAAGCATTAGGTTTTGGTAAATATCAACTGGTTTTTGTTCTTGTATTCACTTCATGTTGGCTTGGGAGCAAGGCAACTGTAAGCAGAGATGAAGCTAAGCCAGCAGTGAAAGAAGTTCCATACTTTTGAAGAAAATTAACTTTTATAATTTGCATTTATTATTTAAAGCAGGTAATATAAAATTGGGTTTAGGTGATTTTCTCCAACATTACTGAATGTAGACTTACTAAAGAAATTTTTTACCTTGATTTCTTTAATTAGAAGGATATTTCAGTGTACTAAAAGCAATTTTCATTTTTGTGACAAATCTATATTTTCATGAAGTTATTTCAGATGAATGTTGATAAAATGTTTTGATTTTTTGGTCCACCCTTTTTTGGGGTGGGAAAAGAAATATGATGTGCAAATGAGTCATTCTGAATTCTGATGTTGTGGCTTGGAATAATGTTAGTGCTAAAAGGTGCTGTGTAAAGGTAAGATAAGAAGGCTATCTGATTAGTTTTTGATGTAACATGCTTGTTCATTGGAATTGGAATCAGAATTCCATATTCCTTTGCCTGACACGTGTATTCTGTCCTTTTTATTTATAACAGTAATGCCTAGGCTAGTTTGCGCCCATGTAAAATAGTGGCGCTCATGTAAAATAGTGGCGTCTAGCTTAGCTTGTTGCACCTCCATGATTCTCACATGGTATCAGGTACCTCCTATCAGTATAGGTACGGGTAACTTTGTCCACGATGCTTAGTGAGATGGAAAGAAATTATTTAGTATTTTTTTATCTTTGTTGCAATAAACTCTAATCTCCCATGTTTGCACTTTCTTCGTTCATCATTAGACCACATGATTGGATGCAATATGCTTATTCTACCCTTAGGTATGCTTATTCTTTCTTTAAGTTCCCAACAACATGAGTTAATATATTTTATCTTGGAGAGTGGTGGATTCTTGTTTACTAGACATAATAGAGAAGCTGAGTGGATTCCAAATCCCAAAAGTTAGATTTGGGGTTTGTGGAGGGTATGGGAATAAGGCTTATTCATTTGGGATTACGCCAATCCTTCTGGGGATTGGATGCGATGGTGAATTTTTTATTTGATTGGGAATAATGAATCCTTATATTCTAAGATATAATGATGATGGTGGAGTTTTCATGGAAATAAATACTGATATTCATTTTTTTCTAGATCACTTTTTTTTGCATGTGGACTTGGCATAAAGATTTTCTGAAATCACTCTTATGCTTCACGTTCCTTTCGACTAAACAATAAGGTTCCAAAAGGTTGATTTGATGTGTTGGGATCGAAATAATATGGTGTATGCGGAAGTTAATAATACAAAGTTGGTGGACAATAAATCGGGACAAGAAAAAAAATATATTAAAGAATAAGACATTATAATAATATTTGGACAATTGACCTACATATAAAAACTAGTATAAAAATATAAAATCCTAAACAAGAATCTCTAAAAGTCAATATATAGAACTACAAAATTTCTCCAAGAAAATGATAAGGCATATGAAAGAGATTTATTCTTTTTAGGAGTTTTATCCCCTTCTTTCAAGAAAAAGAATCTTAATAGGTTAAAAATTTAAGGCAAAATCCTAACGGTACATAATATTCTTTTTTGGTTTTTTGATAACTTATGTTAAACTCCGACTAATTTAAATTTGTGTCGTATAAGGCACATTAAAGGAGGTAGCGCTCCATATAAGGGTGATTTATATTTTTCTTAATCCTTGTGATGTAGGAAAAAGAAAGAAATAGGAAAATAAACCAACAAAAGAACGAATAAGAACAAAAACGTCCTTTTGGCTTGGTGGTCTTTTCAATATGTTCTTTTATTGCCGAAAGTTATAGCATTGGTTTTGAATTAACCAAATGGCATCGCATCTGAATTTTTGATATTTCAGTATATGAAAAGAATTTTATAGAGGAACAATAGTACTAGTAATTATTCCTTTCGTTCATTTTTGTTTCTGTTCTTGTCATAATCATTCCTTTTTCATCTTTTAAGTTTTGGCAATTTTAGCCTTGAGGTTAATAATATGAACTATAGTGAAAAAAACAAAACAAAATGCAAGATTTGGCACAACTCATTTTCATTTTATCCGCAAAGATACAAGTAAAATCAATGGTCAGTCTTCCAATTTTGGTCTCATAACATACCCTTATCCTACTCCATCATCTATATATGCTTCTACAGTTAGATATTTATGGATGACAATAACTGGCAATTGTCGAATTTGTTCAAGTTTCCGTCCAATTAGTGGTTTTAAGTTCGACTTTTGTTCCTCTATAAGACATTAGTGTTTAGAATTTATGGAACTTGAAATTTAATGTCATTTTATTATACACACATAGATACACATAGCAATAGAAAGAAAGAAAGAAAAAAAGCTCAATTTTGAACATTGGCCCATTGAACCCATTATATTTTTAAAGTTATGGGTTCCTATTTACTATTGTTACAATTTTAATAAATTTTTAAATATAAATTTTTACTCCGCATCAAAAGTTACGAGTTCACTTGAACCCGCTAGTAAGACATTGCATCCGCCCCTGCCTTTAGATAAGTTTGGGGATGACTTAACCTGGTAGTTAGCGGTGACCAAGAGAAATATTTGAAAGTTATTGGTGCAAACTGCGAAAGCTAACAATTGAACGGGTACACCTAAATATGGAAACGTTACCACTTTTTATATGAAAATAAGAATATGAATAGATATTAGTTCCTTTAATTTTTTGCATTAAATGTTTCCGAATTAGGTTTGATAATTTAGCCAAATTAAGGTCTGAAATAAAATAGCGTTTCTTGCTTTTGAGTCCAAAATAACATTTAAGTTCCGATTTCTAGTCCCAACTATTTTCTTTGGTATTTCTAACGAGATCTCAGAGATATTAAAGAAAACTAAAGTAGGTTAGTTTATCCATCATAAGTAGTAATTTATTTTACCTGCTCCGGCAAATGTTCAATAGGTAAGTATGACTGAAATGATTAATGATATGTTCATGAAATTAGTTTGTTTAAGCATATTAATTTGGTTGTTGTATAGGTCCAAATTTGACAACCACGGTAACAGATAAGCAAGACATAGGATGGGGTCGACTACAAAACAGCGACCGACGATCATTGTGATAAAGGCTGACGATCGAAAGCGGGCAACTGAAATGAAATAATAATGGTAACTTGAACTTAGAGAGCGACATGAAGAATATTCCTTTGGATATTCCATGTGTTGGTACTTTTTAGGGGTTTTTGGGGAATATCTCTTATAAATAGGAGGAGACAATGAACAAAGAAGGGAGCTGCCTTTTTGAGAACTGAGAAACACATTGTAAAGTCAAGAAAAGAATATTCGAAAGAGCTGTTTTATTCATTTTATTCAAGTATATGTTATTCAACCTTCATCCATAAATCTCAAAGATTCCACGTTCATATCAACTGCATATCCTTTTACGTCGTTAGAGGGAAAGGGCACCCAATCACACAATCATTGGGTGATAGTTCCTTCATATTATTGTCATTTGTCATTTCTTACATTCATTGCACGTTTATGATATTACATATTCTGCCAATCTTAGTATATTGAACTCTCTAATTAATACTCCTAAACTCTTCTTACTATACAAGAATCTCGTTCTATTTAGTCTGAAATTTATTAAGCTCAACTAAGATTCACTCCATTAATTTGTTATTAATTGGTTTAACATTTATTTGCTCAAACAATTTGGCGCCGTCTATGGGGAGAATTTAGTTGAAACTATAGATCTTTCTAGATAAAAAAAAACACATTTCTTCCATGCTTTGCGCAAACTAACGATGGCAAGAAAAGGAGATGCGAGACTGAAAGCGATAACAGCCATCACTACCAACATTCTGAACACCATCAACAAAGATGGCAGGGGAGACGGAGAGAATGTGACACCAAACAGTACTCCCAGGTGAAGTATTTCACCTCCCTCTCACGAAAGCGTGACAGCTTCACGCGAAAAGGGAGCCTCCACATCCACAGCTGAGGAAGCACCACCAGCAGTGAAGAAACTATTGGAAGAGTGGCTAACAAGTACTCTAAAAAATATACTCGACAGACCTGCCCAAAGGGAAAATGGCAACACCTCGCAAGCAGATATCGTAACAACTATTGGCGAGCAGCCCTTTCCTTAAACAGGTAACACTTATCCCACGTTGGATGCAGGTAGAGATGCGCTCGCATCTGTCCTAAAGAAAATGGAAGAAATGAAAAACGAAAATAAGGCGCTCCGTGACCAGATGAAAGAACACCAAGAAAGGGTCGACAAGATACCAGGTGCCCCAAAGTTACTATCAAAACGAGATGTTGGTCGATTCATCGAGCAACCGTACAACGAAGAGGTGACTCCATACGCCATTCCCAAAACCTTCAAAATGGCACTGTACCTGAAGATATATAATGGTACTACAGATCCAGAAGATCATATCATCCACTACGCTACAGCGGTGAAGGGCAACAATCTCTTGAAAGAGCAAGTACCATCGGTGCTATTAAAAAAATTCGGCGAAACCCTAATAGGAGGAGCCCTAACCTGGTATCCATAACTGCCGGCGCGATCAATAGCAACATTCGAGGAAATAGCCGACAAGTTTGTCACCGCCCATGCAGGGGATAAGAAGGTGGAAGCCAGGGTGAATGACATATTCTCCGTTAGGCAATCGCCTGGCGAGGGACTCAGGGACTTCCTCACGTGGTTTAATAAGGTAAGAATGAGCCTACCGAATATATCAGAAGGGATGGCGGTAGCGGCTCCAGAATGGGATGAGTAGGAACGGGTCAAGAGCAACAAGAAAACTATTAAGTAGGCTTATGAAATACCCGCCCACCACCTGGGAAAAATCCACAATGCGTATTGCGCCGAGGTGAGAGCCGACGAGGACGACCTTAACGGTCCAATCCAATGGCTTACATCGTTCAAGCAGAATCGAGAAGGGATCGTCGTAACGACAGTCGAAGGGATCAGTAGGGCCCCCGTCTCAGCCGAGAAAGACATCAACCTTATGTCAGTACAACCGTCCTACCTTCTACTCGACATATGGAAGGCCGCCCAGGCCGCACATAGGGACTCAGCGAAATGAAAGAGGTATGCCTCCACTCTTATCCGCTCACAATTTTTGTGTTTCCCCTCCAAAAATAGTGTACGCACTAGAGAAGCTCGGTACGAAGGTGAAATGGCCACAAAAGATGAAGTCCCACCCAAATACTTGGAAGTCGAACGCCCTTTATGAATTTCAATAGGAACGAGGTCACAAAATCGAGGATTGCATAGGTCTGCTACAAGAGGTAGTAAGAATGTTAAACCAAGGGCACTTGAAAGAACTGATGAGCGATCGCGGACGAGCCAACTTTGCCCGGGGACGCGAACTACCCTAGGGACCTCCAAAGCCCCCTCTCCTGCTCGCACTATCCAAATGATCATCGGTGGAGCGACGAAGCAACGATCAACCATGTGAAGTTCACCACTATGCATAAATTGAAACGGTCGATCACCCACGAACGGTACGACGATTTTGGAGACAATATCATCTTCGATAAGTCAGATACCGACAGTTTGACTTTCCCTTATTTCGATGCTCTTGTTATTACTTTACGTATTTTAGACACTGATGTATGAAGAATAATGGTAGATGACGGAAGTAGCACGTGTATTATCCACCCTCGAGTCCTCACACAAATGAGACTCGAGGACAAGATAATACCGCCCTGTATAATACTAACAGGTTTTAACAATGTAGTTGAGCGAACCTTCGGGGAGATAACGCTACCCGTTCTGGCCGGGGGCATCACCTTGGAAACAACATTCCATGTCATGAACCAAGACATAACTTACAACGCCATCATAGGACGACCATGGATACAAGCCATGAGGGCCATCCTATTGAGCCTCTACCAGGTAATCAAGTTCCCTACTCCATGGGGAATGTTTAGTATCAGGGGCGAACAACATACTGCCCAAGAATGCTATTGCATCACCTAGGATTGTACGTACACCCAACAGATGAAGGGAGGGGACGCAGAGGCATATCAATTACCGCAATCAGGGACTGGACTCAACCTACAAACAGATGTCATCAAGGACCCTGACATCATGGAAGCAGCCGAATCAACGGTAGTAGATCTCGATCCCGTCCAACTAAACTACAACGAAATTAACAAAAAGGCTTCTATCGGGCATAAACTCTCAGAACCAGGTTTACAAGTTCTTAATTAACAACGCCGATCTGTTTGCTTTCTCCCATGCAGATATGCCGGGCATCTCGAAAGATGTGGCCACACACAAGTTGATCGTTGACCCACTTTATCCACCAATACAGCAAATAAGAAGGAAATTCAATGCCGCAATTAACGAGGCCATAAACGAAGAAGTGGAGAAGCTCCTCTCCAACGGTTCCATCCGAGAATCTAAATACCCCCAATGGGTTACTAACGTGGTCATAGTAAAAAAGAAAAATGGAAAATGGCGGATGCGCATAGATTTCACAGACCTAAACAAGGTGTGCCCGAAAGACTCCTTCCCATTGCCGCACATCGACAAGCTCATCGACGCCACAACAGGACACGAGTTGCTAAGCTTCTTGGACGCCTACTCAGGATACAACCAAATCCTCATGGAGGAAGAGGACCAAGGTAAACCTACCTTCATCACTCATCAAGGAACATACTGCTACAGGGTCATGCCGTTTGGGTTGAAGAATGCGGGGGCAACATACCAAAGGTTGGTCACCAAGATGTTCAAAGATCAACTCGGCAAAACAATGGAAGTCTACATCGATGACATGCTGGTTAAATCAAAAAGAAAAGAAGACTACATCGATCACCTGAAGGAAGCCTTCGGTATACTAAGGCAGTACTGCATGAAACTAAACCCCAAAAAATGCGCCTTTGGTGTAACCTCAGGCAAATTTCTCAGTTTCTTGCTATCACAAAGAGGCATCGAGGTCAATCCAGATCAAATCAAAGCCATTGAAGGGATACCTGAGGTGTTGACCAGCAAGAAGCAGGTACAAAAATTGACTGGCCGCATAGCCGCTCTGTCAAGATTCATCTCGGGGTCATCCGACAGATGCCACAAATTCTTCAACGTGCTAAAGAAAGATAACGAGCTCCAATGGAATTCAGAATGCGTCGATGCCTTGAGATAACTAAAGGCGTACTTGTCCTCGCCCCCACTAATTACCAAAGCAGAGCCCGGCGAGCATCTCCTAGTGTATCTGGCCATCTCAGAAGTTGTAGTAAGCACAGTGCTGGTCCGCGAGAACAAAGGCACATAATCTCCGATTTATTATATTAGCAAAACCCTGGTCGATGCCAAAATGAGGTACCCCCACCTCGAGAAGTTGGCCTTAGCACTGGTTATAGCTTCACGAAAGCTTAGACCTATTTTTAGTGCCACCCCATATCGGTGGTGATGACCTTACCTATGTGGAGCATCCTACATAAACCCGAATTGTTAGGAAGACTGGCTAAGTGGGACATCGAACTAAGCGAGCATGATATAACATATCAGCCGCGAATAGTGATAAAATCGCAAGTACTCGCCGACTTCGTTGCCAATTTCAGTGCCAAAATAATATCCGAGGTCAAGTAGGAAGCTTCTCGTACCTCCCCTGGGCAACCCAACCTTTGGGTCCTTTACACCGATGGCAAATCCAACGCATCAGGATCGGGACTGGGACTCGTACTCGAGGTCCCAATAGGGGAAGTTATCCGCCAGTCCATACGGTGCCCTGATATGACTAATAATGAGGCCGAGTATGAGTCCGTAATTGCAAGGTTAAAGCTAGCTCTCAAGTATGGAGCACGATGAGTCGTCCTTAGATGCGTCTCACAACTCGTCGTCAACCAAGTCACAGGGACTTTTCAAATCAAAGAACAAAGGCTACAAAAGTACCAGGCAGAAATTCACAAACTACTGCCGGAATTCGATGAATGCCGACTCAACCAGATACCCCAAGCTCAAAACATAGAGGCGGATGGCCTCGCCAAACTAGCAGCTTGCACCAAAAATATCACTAAAGAAAACGTGGTCACCCTCCTCCACCGTCAATAGACCAACTCGAGGTACATTCCATAAATTTGACTTGGGACTGGCGTAACCGCATCATGACATATTTGCAGGAGGGAATACTCCCGCAAGACAAAAAGAAAGCCAAAAAGCTTCGAATGCAGGCGGCCAGGTACAACATCATAAATCACGACCTGTATAAGAGAACGTTCGGGGGTCCATTGGTGAAATGTCTAGGGCTAAGTCAGACCAGGCGCGTGCTCGAAGAAGTACACGAAGGCCACTATGGTGCCCATATAGGCAATCGAGCCCTCGTCAGATGCCACATTCGGGCAGGATATTACTGGCCCACTATGAAAAAGGAAGCCGCAGATTATGTCAAGAAATGCGATCAGTGTTAAAAGTATGCGCCTATGATACATCAAGCGGGCGAACACCTCTACTCTATCACCTCGCCATGGCCGTTCATCAAATGAGGAATGGATATCGTCGGACCCCTCCTAGCGGGGCGAGGTAAGACACATTTCCTTTTAGTTTTAACTAACTACTTTTCCAAATAGGTGGAAGCAGGTGCGTTCGCCCAAATACGTGAATAGGAAGTCATCACGTTCATATGGAGGAACATCATATGCCACTTCGGCATCCCCAAAGAAATCAATTGCAATAACGGACCCCAGTTTACCGGGAAAAAGACGATCAAGTTCTTCGAAAAATGGCGCATCAAACGAATACTCTCCACGCCATATCATCCCGCTGGCAATGGTCAAGCTGAATCCTCGAACAAAACCATATGGAATATCTTAAAAATAAAAGCTTGAGGATGCCAAAGGGCTATAGCTGGAATTGCTACCACATGTATTATGGTCCTACCGCACTACGCCAAAAACAAGCACCGACAAAACACCATATTCATTAGTCTACGGAACTGACGCCATGATACCTGTTGAGGTCAGAGAACCTAGCCTGAGATACTCCAACGAAAGCGGACCAAACAACGATGAGAACAGAAGACAAGACATCGACGAGGCAGAAGAAATAAGAGACATGGCTTACATAAGGATGGTAGCCCAAAAACAACCAGCAGAAAGGTACTACAGCAAGAAGGCCAAAATACTACCACTCAAAGTCGGAGACTATGTTCTCAAGGCCAAAACACAAGCAACCAAAGACCCAAGAGAAGGCAATCTGGGAACCAATTGGGATGGGTCGTACAAAATCACAGTGGCAACAAGCAAATGAGCATTCCAACTAGAAACAATGGAAGGAAAACTACTACAAAATAACTGGAATGTCTCCCACCTCAAATACTTCAACTTTAGAAAAAGGACGCCCCTCAAGTCGTACTCTTTTTCCCTCACATGGGTTTTGTCCCAATTGGGTTTTCTCAGTGAGGTTTTTAATGAGGCGACGAGGAGGACGTCTCGAAGTTCAAAGTATAATTAATCGCTCCGCCTGCCGATGACCTCTCCAGGATGAATGATGAAGGGACTAGATACATGGAAACTTCTCCAACATATGTATGAAACATACATGTATAGTACTCTAGTGAATGGAATAAAACAGCATTTTGTACTCCATCAAGATACATTTTGTACTCTATCAAGATATTCTCCAACGAAGTGAAATAAATCAACATTTAACCCTCCATTGTATTCTTTTGCATCTTAACATTCGACCTCGCTCGAATTACAACAGGTTAACATTTCGACCCTAACTCGAAATAACAACTCTACGGCCAAAGGCCATCGCCAAAAGAAAATATTCGACCTCGCTCGAATTACAACAGGTTAACATTTCGACCCTAACTCGAAATAACACCTCTACGTCCAAAGGCCATCGCCAAAAGAAAATATTCGACCTTGCTTGAATTACAACAGGTTAACATTTCGACCCTAACTCGAAATAACACCCATATGGCCAAAGGCCATCGCTAAAAGAAGCATTCGACCTTGCTCAAATTAATTTACATTCGACCTCGCTCGAATTGCTTAACATTTGACCTCGCTCGAATGGCTTAACATTTGACCTCTCTTGAATTACTTAACATTTGACCTCGATCGAATTACTTAAACACTCGATCTCACCCGGATTACAAAGACCTATAATCGACTATGCCAAAATGATTATACACAGGCGACGAGAAAGCCGACAACCCCCTCATAGCAAATAAATAACAATCTGAAAGTGCACAACAAAAAGGTAATCATTCCATTACAACTATTGTATTATAAAAACTTTTTACAAAGGGCTCAAAGACACCCTTACAAAAACAACAAAGCAAAATAAATAAATAAATACAACAACCCTAAGCCGCGTCATCCCCCGTGGTATACTCCTTGTTATACTAAGAATCGGAGGTGAGCCTGTCCGCATCATCATCATCATCATCAACGTCATCCCCGCCGGGTGTACCGGGATCATAATCGCAGGCTTCATGGGCTGCACATGCTTTAACATGAACACCCTCGAGCTCTATCTTGGACACCTTCCCGTTAGCCTGCAGGGACTTGTACATGTCAAGTTGGGCCTCGGCATGGACCCACATCTCATACAACTCCCGCGGCATGACGGGATCAACTGATGTATGAGATGTGGAGGGTTGCGACTGCCGCTGCACCTCCTTCTCTTTCAAAGCAACAACCTGTTTGTTCAACACGGACAACTCCGCTTCCAGATCTTGGATCCGTTCCTCCAACCTTGCTACCTTGAGCACCGACATGTCCACCTCATTGTCACACTCAAACCTACAAACGCGAAGGGCATCTTCTAGTGCTGCTACCTCTGAAATGGCAGTCACCCTGCCCTTTTCAGCATGAGCAAATTCATCAGCCTTAACGCTCAGTTCTCCCCTCAGATCGAAGGCCTCTGCCTCTTTTCGACCAAGCTCAGTAGTCAAGGCAGCCACCCATGCCTGAAGGTCGGCATTCTCGGCCATCACCCCCTTGATCACCTCAAACTCATCCTCCTTAGCCTTAAGGGCCGCCTCAAGTTCACTACATCAGCCAATGGCCTTCATCAGCTCTTCATCCCGCTCTTTCAGCTCTTCAACCTTCTGCGCCAACTCTTTCTCCTTCTACTTAAGACCGTCATGAAACAGCTAAAAATCTATCTTGAGTGAAGACATCGGCCAATGCGCGATGCTTGGTGCGGTACTCTTTGTACTTAGAGGCCACCTTCTCAAAAATGGCCGTCCTTCGCCTATCCCTACGGTCGTGCTCGATCTTCATGATGAGAGTCTGACATGCAGAGAAAAGAATGTCAGCTTAAGTAAATCACATACAAAACAAATCCAAAAATAAAAAAAAGAGAGAAAATACTTACCCGCAAATCCATGCTAGAAATACTCCGCGATAGCTCCGCGTCACTTATCACCTGAAGCACCGTGCTCTCGGAAGTAGCGCACAAATGGGCAAATGCTGACACTGCCTGTTCGGAGTTCACCAAAAGGTCGTAATCCACAGGAATGACCACATATCGGTTAGGACCCTCCGTCCTCACTTCCACGCGGGTATGTCACTCCAAGAAAGCTCGCACATCTTTGGGATCGATGTCCGAGCCCGAACCATCATCCTCCATGTGCACCATTCCGTCCCATTCGGTAGCAGATGACGCACTGTCTTCAACAGATTGTACAGGTCCCCTACCTTGACATACCTTTTCGGCCCTAGGGGACCTCCCCATCAAAATGGCATCCACCATAAAAACGGCCCCCGTGTCTGACCTAGGCGAAGATGCTACTCTCGAAGCAATAATTTTTCTCTTTTTAAGATCGGTGGCGATGGCCTTTCCAAGATCCACCCTCCTCCTCTTTCTCAACGACGATTCATTCTCGTTGGAAGATTCATATAGGAGTTGTAGGTAGGCCGGGAAGAGATTTATCCCGTGGAGGGTCCCTTGTTGGTTCAGTCTGAGTACGACCTCCACGGACGGACTCAGCTCAAGTAAATTGCATCCCCGTCGATGCAATAGCCTGACAAAATACGGGGACTGGAGCCTTCTTTTTGGAAATACATTGGCCTATCACCATAAAAAGGTCGTATCAATAAACGACAGCAAACAACCGAAGGTTGGGGAAAAAGAAACACTTACTAGACGGAACCTTCGGTCCAAAGCATTTGAGGAAAACGACCCAATCTCGAATCTCCACCATGTGAGGTAGCACGCGAGCTACCCAATCCTCAATACCGACGACGGGAAAAGGTGCACGTCTCTCAGCTGTACAGAAAAGCCACAGGTGAATAAGAATAAGAGAGAACGAAAGTAGATAACAAGCTTACATCACCAACACGTACGATTATGATTCCACACTCTGGAAATCCAGCGGGGTCCGACACCAAGTGCTCCATTTTGATGAAAAAATACTTGTGCCAAGAATTTCAGCTCGCCCTATCATCCATTCCAACCACCAATTCCCTGGTCCCACGATGTCACAGATGTATCATGGTACCCCTATGAAAGCTCGGGTAAAATAAATGTAAAAGGTGGTAAATGCCAACCTCACACACAGCCAACTCCGCATACTTCGTCAGCACTAGAAAGATTTTATACAAGTATGGAGACCGCTGTGCCAGGCAGACTTCGTAAAACCGACAGAACTCCTTCGCCAACGGAAGAAGAGGGAGGGTATGACCAATCATGAAAGGATACACGTAAAAATCACAATATCCCGGTCTGTGGACTTCCACGATGTCCCTTCCAGCCGGAACCATCTCGACATGAGGAGGAATATTGTACGTAGACTGGAGTTCATTTATCTAAGATAGACTGGTTTCAGAGATCACCAGAATAAGAGAAGAAGCAGGTTCCTTGTGGAAATCATTCCTAGACATAGGGTTTTTGGGGAGTATTTCCTCTACAGTAGGGAAACTGTCACCCTCCTCAGCCGTGATATCCTCGCCACCGGAAGGAGGGGCCACTGACAATGGAGTGACATCGGAAACTTCATCATGTGCACGAGAGGTTTGGGGCATCTTGATAATACAGGGTGTGCTAGTAAAACTTGGAAGGAGGAACGATGACTGAATGGGAAGATGAGAAGTAGAATCACAAGAACAGAGCTAGGAATTGAGAAAGATGGTCAAAGGAGAATAATGTATACACAAGGAAGGAAATGGCAAAAAATTTCTGAAAGAACGAAACCCTTACCTATTTATAGGGCTAATTGGCACGATAATCAAAGCGGAAGACCGCCAATGGAACTAAAACCAAAGCGACAAACATTCAGACACTGTCTCGGGAAGATGCGTAATGATGATGCACGTGGGAGTGCCGTTGCATCTTAATAACCATATCAATCAGGATTCCGCAGGATGCGTTGCTCCCACGATCTTGGTCAACCCGACGTAATTTAGTAGCCAAATTCTCCCACAACGGAAATGAATGATGTCCGCTTATTGAGGACGTGCAGGGCTGAGACCTCAACAAGTGGAGGGACTAACTATATAGGTCCAAATTTGAAAACCACAGTAAAAGATAAGCAAGATGGGATGGGGTCGACCACGACACAGCGACCGACAGTCGTTGCGATAAATGCCGACGATCGAAAGAGGACAGCTGAAATGAAATAATAAAGGTAACTTGAACTTAGAGAGAGACAGGAAGAATATTCCTTTGGATATTCCCTATGTTGTGCTTTTTAGTTTTTTTTTTGGGAATGCCCCTTATAAATAGGAGGAGACAATGAACAAAGAGGGGAGCTGCCTTTTTGAGAACTGAGAAACACATTGTAAAGTCAAGAAAAGAATATACGAAAGAGATGCCTTTTGAAAACTAAGAAACACATTATAAAGTCAAGAAAAGATTATTCGAAAGAGCTGTATTATTCATTTTATTCAAGTATATGTTATTCAACCTTCATCCATAAATCTCAAAGATTCCACGTTCATATCAACTGCATATCCTTTTACGTCGTCAGAGGGAAAGGGCACCCAATCCCACAATCAATGGGTGACAGTTCCTTTACATTATTGTCATTTGTCATTTCTTGCATTCATTTCACATTTATGATATTACGTATTCTGCCAATCTTAGTATATCGAACTCACTAATTAATACTCCTAAATTCTTCTCATTATACAAGAATCTCGTTCTATTTGGTCTGGAATTTATTAAGCTCAACTAAGATTCACTCATTAATTTGTTATTAATTGGTTTAGCATTTATTTGCTCAAAGAGTTGTGATATCAAATAGTACTTTGTTTATATTTTAATAATCATGTTTTTCATAGCTAAGGCAATTCTTGGGGATTAAGGAACTGAAATCCTTGTATGTATTTAGTCGATGTATTTGATCAAAAAATATAGATCTTGGTTCAAATAATTAAATTTATATATATATATATATGGGTTAATTTCAGCTAACAATAATATCCCTAGATGTTATTTTTAAGGAAGCAATAAATATTATGCAAGTACAGTCAGATAGTGGCAGCAGTATATAATGAATATTTCACAAATCAAAAATAACGATGTAGCATTTAATAACAATGAACAACAATAAATGACATTTAAGTAAATAAAATAAGTGTGTCACCCAAGAAAGGGCGGAATAAGGAGATGTTTCTTCTGACAATAGACGGATCCTTGAATATTTGAGTTATTCTCGGATCTAGGAGAAAATTGTAGGCAAGGATCTCAGCGAAAAGTTGATGTTTGTATCTTAGTAGATGAAATACGATTCTCTTTAATGAATATCATATGTCCCTTATCATTGTTTCTTTTTCTATTTTTATGAGACATGTTCCTAAGAAAATCTAATAGTACAAGTTCAGAAAGTATCCACTAGAATATTTTCTTTAGTATCATATCTTGAAAATTACCCGTTACAACTCTATCAACGGTACTCGACCTCGGCCTCGACCCTCACTGACACCTCGACTACGGCTCTTGTTGATTGTTCGACCACAAACTTTGCTGCTCCTTGGGGCATTTCGACAAATGTCAACTTGGGAACTCCTCCCCCAGTACCATCGGCCGATTTGGAGCCATACCCTATATTCATGCCACCTTTTAACCTGTACCCTATTTTTAAAAACTATTGATTTGGTAGCCAGCTAACAAAAAATCCGTAATAATATGACCATTATATCCCTAACAAAACATATAAAAGATGCATCACGCATAAATCAATTTAGGGTTTTCCTCTATCACTCCGTCTCTCCTTAGATCGCCTCTCGCAAACCAGAAATTTGAACCAGATTCAAATTCCAAAATTCAAAATTACAAAATACATTGTATGTATTGCAATTCATCTTTAGAATTCAACATAGTTTTTGAAACTGATTGATTTTATGATATATGTTTCTATAATTATTTTCGTAATTCACACTTGCATGAAGTTGTTTGACGGATGAAACATGAACTTTTTACTGATAGATTTCACTGACGAATGAATTTGCATTCTATATCTGTTTCACGCTAAATTCTAACATTCTAATCTGACAAATTCAAATATACTAAAGTTTTCCACTGCATAATATGCTGAAGTTTTTGGTTTATTTGCTAAACACGTTGAGTTTTTACATAATTTGGTAAAACTTAACACTAAAAATGCCGAATTATTTGTCTTGTAGTGTAATCAAGCTGAAGCTATTTAATTCATATATAAAAACTTCAGGGCTAAATAAGCCAAAGTTTTTATTCTGGATTCAATAGTTTTGTCGTAAAGCTTTTTCAAAAACTTCAGCATAAGATGCCAAAGTTTTTTAGTTCTTTTTTAAAAACTTCAGGAAAACGAGTTGAAGTTTTCCTCCTGCACTGGGTAAAAATAAAACATAAATTAAAATTATATATTGCACAAAAACTTCAGCATGGGATGCTGAAGTTGTTTAGTTCATATTTAAAAACTTCTAGGAAATGAACTGAAGTTTCCCTCCTGCACTGGATAAAAATAAAACATAAATTTAAATTACATATTGCATAAAAACTTCGACATAAAATGCTGAAGTTGTTTAGTTCATTTTTGAAAACTTCAGGAAAACGAGTTGGAGTGGTAATTTTATTATGATTCTTTGAAAACTTCGAAAACTTCATTATAAACAAGCTCAAATGTTCTAGTACATTTTCTCAACTTCAGCTTCAATGTGCTTATATTTTTTATGAACTTCATAATTAAATTCTTCTGTTCACTTTCCTAATACTTGGCACTAAACATGCTTCTGCAGGATGAGTTTGATTTGTGTTGTTATTACTTTCAATGGGAGGTGGACTCTTGATTTCAAATACTTGGATCATGATACAAAATTTGTTCTGCTTAATAATCAAGTATCATTCAATACTTTCCTGAAGAAAATTAGTGAAGTTACAAATATTGATTCAAGCAGATATTCACTAAAGGTATGGTTTGATATCAAACTAAATACAAGTAAAGGAATGCTTGTAATTTCAGATGAAAAACTCAGTACCTGTATACATTTGCTTACAACTGATTCAGCCTACAAGAATTGCAATTTCGTCGTCGAAAAAATACAACATTCAGAATCTGCAGCATTCAAACAATCTCTTGCATATACAATAGATTTAGAACCATTTGCTAATTATCAACATAAAACTAGGACATCCAATAATGGAAGTAGACAACGAGCAATAACCTTCTAACATTACAACTGATTCAGAATATATAACGCTGCAATAATTACCCGTTCCTCCAATAAATTCATACCAGTTTGTCGATGACCAAAAAGAAGAAGGACAACTAATAATGCAAATTGACAACCAACACACAATCCAACAAAGTTTTTTGTTATCTTCTGCAATGATAAGCAACAATGAAGATGAAGTAAACATGGAATTTATATCGATAACATCAGATAGAATTGAAGAAATTGCTGAAAATTCTAGTGCTTCTCAGAAATCAAGAAAAAGAGTGAGGAGAAAGCTGAAAGAATCTCCACCATGTAAAATACTTAGGCACGATGCGTTGCCCGAGAAAATAAGAGTTGGATCAATTTTTGAGAACAAACAAAACATGACTAAATTTTTTTGCAGCTTGGAGATAAACCAGAAAGTTGAATTCACTGCTATTAGATCATGTTCAAAGAGATACGAGCTGAAATGTGGTTGGAATGTACGTGCTACCAGAATAAAAATTCCACACTTTTCAGGGTGATAAAATATCATATAAACCATTAATGCTCGGTTGATGCAAGAAAATCATATTAGAAGCATGCTACATCAAATTTATAAGTGAAAACATTATAGAACATGTTCGAGACAAAAAGATAGAGGTTACACTGGCGTTTGTAGAAAATGAAATGACAAAGAAATTTGGAATTGACATTGGTTATCACAAGGCATGACACGCTATTCAAAAAGCTATTGCTTGAATAAGGGGAACACCGGAAGAGAACTACTAGATTCTTCCTTCATACCTACACATGATGGTGCACAAACCCATGAACGTACACAAGCATAAAAAGAGATGAGCAGAATAGGTAAGCAAAACAATACTAACCATCAGCCTGAAGTTTCAAATGTTCCTATTTGAAAAACATCATACCTTATGATTTGTTTTTTTTTTGGTGTTTCACTGTACAGATTTGCTTACATGTTCTTTGCTCCTGCGGCATCAATAGTTGGTTGGTCCTACTGTAGACCCATTATTGTAGTAGATGCAATGTTTTTAAAGTCAAAATACCGTAGTGTTCTATTTGTTGCTGTATCAAAGGATGCAAACAATCAAATCTTTCCTCTATCTTTTGGTGTAGCAGATTCAGAAAACAATAAGGCATACATTTGGTTCTTCGGGGAAATGAGAAAAACAATTCAAGTCCGTCGCTAACTAGTTTTCTTGTCAGATAGAAACTAATCGATCGCAAATGGGATTAGAAAAGTTTATCTTGAAGCTCACCATGGTATCTGCCTCTATCACTTTGAGAAATATTTAAAGAAAAGACATGCAAAAGCCACGGTAATAAATCTTTTTCAAAGTGCTGCAAGGTCATACAAACGTGAAGATTTTAATAAGTTAATGTCCCAACTCAAAAGTGTTGACAAGAAAACATATAATTACATAATGGAAGAGCCTCCAGAGAGATGGGCTCGATCGTGGTTCCCACAACAACGTTTTGATATGCTGACAACAAACATGGTAGAATCAATGAATTCTGTGTTACTAAAAGCGAGAGAGATGCCTATTTTAAGAATGTTAGATTTCATCCAAGAAAAGTTGGGAGAGCGGTTTTATAAACGGAGAAAAAAAGAAAATGAAACTTTTCATAAAGTATCAATATGGGCAGAAGAAGAGATGACTAAGAAGATAGACTTGGCTTGCAAAATGTTTGTGAGTATATTTATTAACTTCAGGATTTACTTCACTGTGTTTTCTCTGAAGTAATTAAATAATGCATAATCACTTCAACTTTTTATATCTGTTGTAGTGATTTACTGGTTACATTAAAAAAACTTCATACTTTTTCTTTTTGAAGCAACAATACACTAATATAGTTTATCTTAATTTTTTATTCCTTCTTAGGTGTTCAACCTTGATTCAATATTGTTTAGAATAAATAGTGAAGGAATCGAATTCATTGTGGACTTAAAGAAGAAAACTTGTGACTGCTTGGAATTCCAACTTGATGAATTGCCCTGTCCACATGCAATTGCTGCTATTAATAAGAGATATTTGCAAAAATCTGATTACTGCTCAAAATGGTATTCAAAGAAAACATGGTTCAAAACATATGAAGGACATGTGACTACCGTGGGAGACCAAAAATCATGGGATATTCCACAAAATGTAGAATCTGAGATCACAAAACCTCCTGATGTAGAGATTTTACAAGGAAGAAGACAAAAGAAGAGGCATATCCATGCGACTGAATCAGTACCATTGAAGTCTACCAAATACAGTCGATGTAAACAAGTTGGGCATAACAGAACAACTTGCTTGTCTTCTCTAGCACCTTATCCATATTCCAAGAAACGCGCTGAAAAATACTCCAATGTTCAATAAACCTTGGTCTGAATTTAGACTTTCATTATTGTATTATATATTTGAAATGTGATTTCTTTCATAGGAATAAAAAAATAAGCTCTTGGACTTTTTTATATACTGCTAAAGTACAAACCACTCATTTTTATGGCGCAGGCTTACATGTTTGGTTGCATTTTAAAAAATTACGCAATGACTTTAGCGAGAAAAAACTTCAGGCTTATAGTATGTGAAATGCATATCCTTAACAAACACACACACACACATACACTGTTTACCGTGAAAATGGTAATAACAATTAAATTTGTTGATGGGACTCTAAAAATACGTGATCTATTTTTATGCTAGTTGTTAAAGTAGTTGATGCTAGATATGTGGAGATAAAAGATAAAATGCGAGCTAAAATGGAATTATAATCGAACAGAAGGGTTAGCTATTCTGACCTCGAACTGACCGATGAGGGGCCTCGAGGTCGATGCCTGAGCTCGGGATCAAGCTATTGGGTATAATTGGAAGGGGCTAACAGTTATGATATAATTAAAGGAGGCTATTTATGGCCAATAACAAACAGTAAATGAAGAATAAGTATGAAAGTAGTAAGCAATATCAATAGTGTCGGGAGAATATGCTAGAGAGAAAAGAGAGAGTTCTTGTATATTTCGTGTAGAATAGTTGGAGCAACATGGTTTACAAAGTTCCAAGGATCCCCCTTATATAGGAGGGAAAATCCCAACATAGTACAAGATACATTAATGATAAAGAAAACGGGATGGGACAACTGACTAGCTTCATGATGCTGGCCCAAACTAGCTTTAGACTAGCCTGATAGACCTAACTAGCCCCGACCACATTCTTCAAAAACTTCCTGTGCCCGTTGGTGTCTCGATCAGTATTTTCCCCAGGCCGGGTGCCGATAGATCTCGAGGGAGGGTACTCGGTCCGCGATCTCGAGCCTCCGGGGTGCTCTCCTGAAATGCCTTATTAGCGAGAAATTGGTTCCCCCAATTTCACCGTATACAGATAGTCCCCACGTTTCTTAGAAAGAAGCGACAAGAAATGATTTTGACATCCCACTCTGCGGGTTTCCCGTAATGACGTCGTGTTGATGACGCAAACTTCTATGATTACTGAAACTTTTTGTCGTCTCCTTTTTCCAGGACCGTTCAACACGTTGCGGTTTCTCATTCTTCAAAGCCATAACGCCGCTATCGATTCAGCTCCCATGGACGCATTGAATGCGCTTGCTGTTACGTTTTTCGAAGGCGATAATAGCGCCGTCGGTTACGTTACCCCTCTTTCTATAAGTGGGGGTCTCCTGGGATTAACCTTTTACCCAAGTATTTTTCCATACCCGTCCACTCCTCCTTTCTTGATATCTTTATTTTTTGTCATTCACCATGTTTGGGGCCCATTGCCTTAAGATTTTATGGCGATATCGGGCATGCAACGGCCTATCTTTCGGACCTTCTCTGGTCGAGCGAGATTATCTTATTTTTATGTTATTGTTGTTGTTGATGTTGTTGTTATCTCCGTCGGCTCGAGATGATGAAGTAGAGGACTAGTTTCCTCCAACCCGAGGAAATATTTGGATTATACACTGCTGCTCAAGAGGGGGCTCGAATTATATATCGCTGCTCATCCTCCCATGGCTTGGTGGATTACACCCTTTTGGATTCCTTGGGGTGTAGCGGCACTGTTTACTAACTGTGGCCTCCCATGCCAGGGCAATGTCTCAAGAAGTGGCTTTACAGCAATAGCCTAGCGAAATCCGTACTAGCCAAATTTTTCACCCAGCCACTTCTTCATTCCTTCCTACCTTTTCCGCGTCACTTTGCTCTTCTCCATCATTTTCCCCTTCGTCGTCTCTCCTTTTGAAGATGCCATTCTGGAGAATCGAGATAAGACTCCCAAGGGGATTGTGCTTGGAAGATATTGTCTTTGAGGATGTGTGCTTGAGGAGACGATATCGAAAATGCTGCTGTTGAGGATGCACCTTTGAGAATAGGCTAGGTTCTTAGGCTTTTATTATATATACACTCCTCTGCTTCTTTGTTCCCATGTAAGGACCCCTCGTGGGATTTTATAATCATATGTAAGGACCCCTTGTGGGATTTTGTAATGGAATATTTTGTGAATACAAAGAATTTTTCTTGACTTTTGCCTTCGATATTTGTCATATTCTTGTGCATATGCGGGGATTCTGAATGTATGCCTCTATCGATGGTCGTCAATATCGAACTTGGGTGTGAGTATTCTTTCCGATCTTTAATTGATAATCATGGCTCCTCCCCGAGCCCACCGTTGTTCCTTGGACCAAGCCTGAATTGGTCCGATAGACTCGGGCCATCGAGGCCCTCGAGTTACATGGGAATAGCGCATCGGACCTCGAAATTTTTTAGAATGGTCTCTGAGTGAAGGTCAGCTTCAGGCACCTAGAGATTTACTTTGAGCTTGGTGGGGGTAACCTGTTAAGGCATTGTAGGTAGGTTCCTGAGGAGGGGTTACCTGTATTTAGGCGATGTCCTGAGGTCGAGCCCTCATGGATGGGGCTCTAAATGCTTACTTTTCTTCTTGAGAGGGACCTTCGAAGTAGAATGCCATCTCGGAACTGGAGACGATGTTGTTCGCCTTTTGAGGCCTAAATTCTCTTAGATGGAGGTCCTCGAGGTTGGGTAACCACCTCGGGACTCCTATTGAAGTCATTGGCCTCCCGGGGCCTAACGTGGGTTGGTAGGCCGTTGCTGTTTCTCTATACATATATGGGGTTGCTCCCGATTATTGGGAGATCCCCCTATTTTAGATAGATATCCTTCTGTTTTGGCATCGAGTCCTTCGTTACCATAGCACCAAAGTGTTTGTGCAGGTTCCTGCTCTAGTTTGCTAGCCCCGCCATAGTCATGACTGCTACTTCAGGGTCTGGACGGCTGACATTATACCCGAGGGGATCATGCCATTTACCGAGGAATGAATCTATACTCGTAAGCGGTGCATCTCGTGCTTTATTAGTTCTATTTACGATGAAATCTGGTTTCGTAATCGTGCCTTCTTCTCTTCCTCTGCAGTGGTTTTATGGGCACCGGGTGACGTTCATGATCTACCGGACTGGGCCTTAGGATTGGCGACCCACTCGATCTGTGAGGAACGCGAGTGGTAAGATTTGTCCTGAGGCAGGTGGGAAGCGAGACATCATGGCGAGTGTTGTGCTATTCCTTTCCTGCTATCACCTTCCTTTTCCGTTGACGGTATTTCAGGAGATACTAGAGTCCCAAAATTGCATACGCCAGGTGACCGTGCTTCAAACGGAGTAGTCTCTTTCAGGGCCGAAGGGACCGGATTTGTGGGTGTGCACTCGACCTTCGAGGAAGCCCAGGGGCTTCACTTTGCGGTGAGTTTCGGCACGAGTTTTTCCAGTTTGGGCCTTCCTTTCCCTACTGAGTTTTCTTTTGCAGGCATCCGACAAGCTCGAGTCCGGGATACTTTGTTGTGTAGCCAGGCTATGGAAAGCCCTGGATGAGGAGAGACCCATGAGGCTCCTTTGTGATGAAAAAGAGGTCGAGTTGGTGCATTTTGTAGTGTGAGGCAAACCGAAACTTAAACTGCGAAAACCACCTGAAGGAGCAGGCATTTTTCTGTCCCGGATGAATGTACATTTCGCTTTCTGGCCCCTGGGGCTGACACTTAGTTTATTTCAATTGTAGGAAAAGACGGAGGCCCTGGAATGCCTTGGAGGTGCAGTTTGCCGGGCCAGGTGTGAGCGTGACGAGTTGAAAGCTCGAGCAAAAGTTCCTGCTTTTGAAGTTCAACTTCGCCTAGCTCGCGATAGTGCTTTGGCTCAAGAAGAAATATTTGAAGAGCTCGAATCCGAGCTTTCAAAGGTCGGAGCTGAGGTCATTGATGCCCGAGCAGAGGCCGCAATAGACCAGACCAAGGCTGACTAGGAGATGGCGATCTATTCAAAGGATGCTGCCAATGCTCAAGCCGAGCTGAAAAGGATCCTCGGTCATGAAGGGAGGATTGAAGAATATTCTCGTTGTAAGTCTTGAAGAAAGATCCTCGAGGAGACCCTTGATAGGGGTTTCTCCCTTCTGGAGGAGCTGGCACTAGAAAAAGGCGGATAAGCGTGATGCTCGAATGCTTTTGCTCGATGCCGAGGAAAGTAAGGATAAAACTGGCAGGCTGTAGCCCCCATGGGGAGGGCATAGACTTTGTCATATATACGTGATTTCCAAAGCATGTTTGTAGTTGGAGGTTGTATCTCTTGCATGTGTATGAAAGAAAACTTGAGGCTTTATTTCCTCTGTACCCCTTTTTGCTTTGCTTCTGACCAGGCGGACTGGTTTCAGAGTTGGTTAGAATCCTTAGATTCATGATATGGCCCTGGGGCTCATTAGGTAGGCTCGTAGGCTCTTACGCGCTCGGTTGATGCGTCCTTTAGTGTAAGCTGGCGTTAGAGATCTTATGCTTTTGCTCAACTGTTTTGGGTTCAGTCTCTGAGTCGGGCTTCGACTCGAGCTCATTCGACCCTTAAGCTTTGTGTCTGCATGGGTGGGCAACAATGGCTCTTACGCCTTGCCCTTGGGCATTTGTATTTGAACTATTTTGGGTTTAGTTTCCGAATCGGGTTTCGACTCGAGCATAATTGACCCTCAAAGTTCTGTATTTGCATGGGCTGACGACAATGACTCTTACAACTTGCCGTTAGGCATGTATAGTTAGATATTTTTGGTCCGATCTCCGAATCGGGTTATGACTCGAGCTCATTTTGACCCTCAAGCTTTCAAATTTTAAGCTGGCGGCAGTGGCTCTTATGCTTTTAGTCATTGCGACCTTTTAGTGTGTGGCCCTGAGGCTTGTTAGGTTGGCGACATGGCTCTTATGCTTTGCCCTTAAGCATATGTAGGATTTGTTTTCCTTTCATTAAGGACTTTTTGAAATGATTTTGCCTGACCCGTCGTTGGTTCTGGAAGAACCTCGATTTCAAGTCGTTTGCGGCGATGTTCGAGCACCTCGGAAGGTTTAACTCGTAGGCTAAGTAGCTCGAAGCCTTGTGATTTGGAGTTGACATGGTTGAAGCTCTTTTGCCTATCGAGGGTAGCCTGTTTAACTGGTTCTTTTCGAAGTAGATTAGAAGTAATGGCCTATGATTTTGTAGTGACGGTCAGGTGTCCCCGAGTTGTGTTAATTCGGCTGGTACATTCGAATGACCGTAGTCATTTGTGTTTAGCCAGAGCCATGTTTGATCCCGAGTGTAGTAGTTTAGGTGTCTATATAGAGGGTATGCCCTTTTGGGAGTCTTACAAATACGACATATAGCCTAAACTTCGGGATTGCGTTTATGCCTGTAGTAAGGTCTTACAAAAGTTTCATGCCTTTTAAGGTCTCACAGTTTTGTTGATACTTGGTACAAGTATGATTCATGCCTTGCTTGAGGTGTTACAGTATTTTCATGTTGTAGAGGTCTTTCAGTTTTTTCATGACTGTGTTTTCATGCCATAGAGGTCTTACAGTGTTTTCATGCCGTAAAGGTCTTACAGTGTTTTCATGCCGTAGAGGTCTTACAGTGTTTTCATACTATAGAGGTCTTACAATTTTTTCATGCCGTAGAGGTCTTACGGGGCCAAGTCTGCCCGCTCTGGGTCTTATGGCCTCATGTTTTGATGAGTCGCTAGCGGTGGCATTTTGATGGAAGTCCCCGAGTCGTTGAGAATATCCTGACTTGGGAGCTATTTTTTTGTAAACTTCACATTGCCTCGTTGGGGGCTTACGATTTTGGAGATCCCGACCCTGAGGTCGTGCGCTTTCCTTTTGAGATTCTAATGCCAGTCCCCGAGTATTCGGGACATTTTTGGAGATGTTTTGTGATTTTCGTGCTGCCTCGTTGACGGCTTATGAGTTTGGAGATCCCGACCCTGAGGTCGTGCGCTTTTCTTTTGCGATTTTGATGTCAGTCCCCGAGTACTCGATGTGCTCTTGGAGTTGGATATGTTTAGCGATTTCCGCGTTGCCTTGCCTGAGGGATTACGATTTCGGGGTCCTGACCTGGAGGTCGTTTAAGTGTTGAATTGTCGACGCTAGTCCCCAAGTATTCAGGACGTTTCCGGCTGAGAAATTATTTTTGCGAAGGTGCCGAGTTTCTTTTAGAGTGCGAGATGCCTTGACAAAAGATGTTCTTCGATTATTTGATAAAAGTGTACATATATTCGCCATCGGGGGCCCGACTATATGGACACGATTCGTTTGACTGTTTGGCCCGGTACATTACTTTCCTATAGGGACCCCGTTTAGTGTTTCTTGATTTTTCTGAGCGGGTGGCTTCCGGGGGAGGGGGGAATGCCCCCTAATGTTCGGGGTTGATTGCAAAAGAAGCCTTGAACATTTGTTGAGTTTCCCTTAGGTAGCATGCACATGTTGCCTCGTTAAAAACCTTGCTGGTAAAACCTTTTTTCTAGATAAAAACTCGGTCGAAGGAAAAGAGTGCAACGGATGCTTTAAAACCTTAAGGTCTTTGAGCTGTATTAGCATTCTGATCGCATCGATTGGGCGCCTGCATAAAGGCTAGTCTAAAATACGAAATGAAAAGGGAGATGGCCATACCTTAATGTGAGATGCGCCGGCGATGTTTTGAGAATTGATATGTTCCAATCACTCGATATGAGGGTGCAATAATTTCCTTTATTTCGTTTAATCAGGCTTGATCAAGGGTGTGGCTCGATTACCTTTCAGTTCTTTTGCGGGCGGAGGTGCGAGCGTCGGTGCCACGTCGTGCACCACGAACATTTCCTCGCAACATGTTGTTCCCCGTAGACAGTTTTAATTCTGTCCTTTGTTGGGAAGTTCATCATTTGGTGAAGAGTGGAAGGCACCGCTCTCATGCAGTGTATCCACGGTCGTCCGAATAAGGCGTTATACCTCATGTTTCCTTCAATGACATGGAATTTAGCGTTTTAGGTCGTGCCAGCCACGGTGACCGGGAGGATGATTTCTCCTTTCGTTGTTTCACTTGCCATGTTGAATCCGTTGAGTACACGAGTGGAGGGCATGATTTGGTCGAGAAGTCCGAGCTGCTCTATCACCCTTGAACTGATAATGTTGGCCGAGCTACCTGGATCCACGAGTACACATTTTAATTGCAAAAAATTTACAAGGAAAAAGATTACTAGCTCATCATTGTGAGGTTGAGACAATGTCTTGGTGTCCTCTTCGCTGAATGTGAGGGCGTCCTCGGGAATATATCCCGGGGTTCGCTTTTCTCTGGTGATGGATATTTTTGTCCTTCTCACTAAAGGTTCCTGCGGGGCATCGACGCCTCCCATGATCATGTGGATGACATGTTGTGGCTCGTTTGCCTCGTTCTTCTTAGTCGTCTCTCTTTCCTGGAACTGATTTTTGGCTCGATCGCTAAGTAATTCCCGGAGATGCCCTTTGCTAAGTAGTCAGGCTACCTCTTCTCGGAGTTGGTGGCAATCCTCGGTCCTGTGGCTGTGTGTGTTGTGAAACTTGCATACTAAGTTGTGATTCCTTTGTGAGGGATCCGATTGTATAGGCCTGGGCCACTTGGTGTCTCTGATTTTACTAATGGCGAACACGATGTCCGATACATCGATGTTGAAGTTGTATTCCGATAAATGAGGTGCACCCATTGGCCCTGCGTTCCTATCAAGTCTGGCTCTATTGATGAGTCCTTGAGGATCCTGTCCTCGATCCATTCTTCGATCGTTGCGAGGTAGGTTGCACCTTGGGGCATTCCTCCTATCTTCGATATACGACTGATATCTTTCTTTGTTTGGTTTCAGTTCCTTTGCCAGGAGCCTGCTTGGGTATACTGAGCCTGAGGGGCCTCCCAACTGGTCATCCTCGACCCTGGTTTTTGACTGGTGCCAGTTGTGGACGTCCGACCAGGTCACAGATGGATACTCGATCAAATTCTGTTTCAACTGTTTTGAAGACACCGAGCTTCGTTCGTTCAGACCTTGAGTGAAAGCCTGCACTGCCCATTCGTCAGAGACTGGCGGAAGCTCCATCCGTTCCATTTGAAAGTCAGACACGAATTCCCGCAGCATCTCGTTCTCCCTTTGCTTAATTTTGGAAACGTCGGACTTCCTTATCACTACTTTGATGGCACCGGCATGTGCCTTTACAAAGGAGTCTACTAGTATGGCGAATGGATCTATGGAGTTTGGAGCCAAGTTGTGATACCACATCATGGCCCCCTTCGAGAGTGTTTTCCTGAACTTTTTCAGCAATACAGACTAGATCTCATCGTTTTTTATATCGTTGCCTTTTACCGCGCAAGTGTAGGCAGTAATGTGTTCATTGGGGTTTGAGGTCCTATTGTACTTTGGGAGCTCCGACATTCTGAACTTTTTTGGAATGGGTTTTCGGGCCGCTTCTTCGGGAATGACCTTTGTATGAACTTTTTCGAATCCACACCCTTCAAGACCAGGGGTGCACCCGGAATCTGGTCGACCCTGGAGTTGTAGGTCTCGACCTTTTTATCGTTGGCTCCTATTATTTTCTCGCCTAATTCGATCCTTTTGGTGAGGTCTTTGAGCATTTTCACGATGGCAGGGTCAGCTATCGATCCGTTGTTACTTGATCTCTCAAGTATCTGCTCGGCAGGGGAGCAGTCCCCTGCGCTACCGTGCTGGGAGTCTTCGAGTGGCTTTGCAGCTGAGCGATATCCAACTATTGTGCCTACAACATTTCAAAAATAACATGAAGGCTAACTTCCCGTTTTTCCTGAGCTGGGGTTTTTTGGGCTTCCTGCGGATCGCCATGTTGTATGCTCCTATCGGTGTGTGATATTTCATCAACCCACTGTGCGTCTTGCGAACCCGCATCCACTGGAATCAGCCCAGGCGCATTGTCGGGGTTCTGTGGTGGCGTGCCAATAAATGGAACAACCACATCATTTTCTTCGTGGTCTTCAAGGTTGTCTTTCTCAACTCTATTCACTGAGCTAGACATTTTAACTTGAAATCGAAGATCTTGGACAAGAAAAAATATGAAAGATAACTTGCGTTGTGGGACGAAACCAACAAGAAAATAATCACTATTATTTTTAGCCCCATGGTAGGTGCCAAACTGTTTACCGTGAAAATAGTAATAACAATTAAATTTGTTGAGGGACTCTAAAAATACGTGATCTATTTTTATGCTAGTTGTTAAAACAGTTGATGCTAGATATGTGGAGATAAAAGATAAAATGCGAGCTAAAATGGAATTATAATTGAACTGAGGGGTTAGCTATTCTGACCTCGGACTGACCGATGAGGGGCCTCGAGGTCGATGCCTGGGCTTGGGATCAAGCTATTAGGGATAATCGGGAAGGGGCTAACTGTTAGAATATAATTAAAGGAGGCTCTTTATGGCCAATAAGAAGCAGTAAATGAAGAACAAGTATGAAAGTAGTAAGCAATAGAAATAGTGTCGGGAGAATATGCTAGAGATAAAAGAGAGAGTTCTTGTATATTTCGTGTAGAATAATTGGAGTAACAGGGTTTACAAAATGCCGAGGATACCCCTTATATAGGAGGGGAAATCCCAGCATAGTACAAGATACATTAATGATAAAGAAAACAGGATGGGACAACTGACTAGCTTCATGATGCTGGAGCAGACCAGCTTTAGACTATCCTGATAGACTAAACCGGTCTCGGCCGCATTCTTCGGAAACTCCCCGTGCTCGTTGGGGTCTTGGCCAATATTTTCCCCAGGCGGGTGCCGATAGATCTCGAGGTAAGGGTACTCGGTCCGTGATCTCGAGCCTCCAGGGTGCTCTCCCGAAATGCCTTATTAGCGAGAAATTGGTTCCCTCGATTTCATCGTATACATACACACACACACATACACGGACAACACACAAAAGAAACGCATGTAAAATAAAAACTTTAGCATCTCTAGACTGAAGTTATAGAAAAAGAATTTAATAACTTCAACATATTCTCTAATGAATATGCTGAAGTAAACAAAAAAGCACAACATAAAAATATAAAAAAAGGATTACAAAAACTAAGCATCATCACCATCATTAGAACAATACTCATCAATTTTTCGAAATATCTCATCGTCATCAGTATCGAAGATAACTATAGGGTACTCGGGCAAAAGACCACAAAGTCCAATGAGATCTTCAACTTGTTGAATTCATCACACAACTGACTTTGTTCAACTATTATTCTGTCCATAAGAGAAAGAAGACTCTTTAGGTTGTTTTTTGCAGCTTGGCATAGTCGTCCCAGATGGGAAACTTAAAACAATCAAACTGCTGCACGACCTTGTCAAACGAGGTTGAATAACCTCCTCAACTACGTTCTAGGTTAAGCCTATTTTGGAATGATTCATTGGCAAAAAATTATGGTCTAATTCTCTCCCAATCAGCCTTTATTTGATCCCACATATGCATAAGATTAGACATCGGTACGTTATTGTACCACTCACACTTCAAACTCTCCTACTTTTGCATAATTTCATCCATATTAAGCTTCCTACTTTCGCTTGCACCAGACATTCTTTCTTTAACAAAAGCTAAAAGGCTAAGTATGAATATAAATTTAAAGAAATATGATGGAAGTCTATGGATGACTATGAAATTTTTAAGTGAAGAGATTGTTAATATAGCTAAAGAGTGCACCTAATTAATTTAATATCTATAAATGTAAAAGTAACTTTTCGGGCCTGTTTACTATTTTACGTTCAGAGAAATTGAATGAAACAAGATAAGTAGGTGGTAAAACAAGTAGGCGGTAAATGCAAAAAGAAGTGTAACTTCAGCCCTAATCAGCCTGCAATTTTTCTATAGTAAAAAAATAACTTTAGCCTGAAAATTTTTCACATAATCAATGTAAGTGCAAAAGTAACTTTTCGGGTCATTTACTATATGGTCAAAAAAATTTAAATGAAAGATGAAGTAGGTGATAAAAGACAAAAAGTAGCTAGTAAATGCAAAAAAGATAAGTATCAAGTTTAAAAAATACCAAAACATGTTGAAGTTTTTGTCATGAGCTTTTTCAAAAACTTTAGCAGAAGATGCTGAAGTTAGTTAATTCATATGTAAAAACTTCAGCACTAAATAAATTGAAGTTTTTGTCCTGGATTCAATAGTTTTGTCATAAAATTTTTTAAAAAACTTCAGCAGAAGGTGTTTAAGTTATTTAGTTTATATGTAAAAACTTCAACACTAAATAAGTTGAAGTTTTTGTCCTGGATTCAATAGTTTTGTCGTAAAGCTTTTTCAAAAATTTCAGCAGAAGGTGCTGAAGTTATATAGTTCATTTCTAAAAACTTCAACACTTAATGTCACAACCCCAAAATACCCTAGTCGTGATGGCGCCTATCACATTACCAGACAAGCAAATCCAACATCTACCACATCAAATCCTTTTTATAAAAATCATTTTCTAAAACCGATTAAGTCTCAAATTCTCCATATGAAATATATAAGTCAACAGAAATATGCGGAAAATAGTACAAAATATACCAACACAGCCCGAATCCGGTGTCACTAGTCATGAGCCTCTAAATACAGCCAAAACACTTTCTGAACAATACAAAATAAGTTTAAAGACACAATACTAAGATAGGAGGGAGGAAAGCAGGGCTGCGAACAACGTGCAGCTACCTTGCGATCTCCGGTAAAGCTCTGAGAGTGCTGGAAGCTCTCACTCTGATACTCGAACACCTGGATCTATACACAAGGTACAGAGAGTAACTTGAGTACGCCAAATCAGAAGTAACTAAAGTATATAAAGTCTGCGTGCAGTGACGAGCATTTTAAATCACATATGAGGCTCAGTAGCCAGTTATCTTATAAAACTTCAGTTTCAATTAAAATACTTTGAAAACATTTATTCAATAGAGGCTCAGTATAAAAAGAAGAGTGAAAGCAGCAAAATGACATAAACGGGCCCCTCGGGTAAGGTATCACTCATAAGTATAGCCTCTCGGGCAAGCCTCTCAGTCACTCGTGACTCAGCTCTCGTCAATCAGTACTCACACTCAGTACTCCGGCTCAATGGATATCTTATAATAATAATAATAATAATAATAGTAATCGCTGCGGCGTGCAGCCCGATCTATAGTTAATAGTCGACTATGCTCACTAGGTGTGTGCAGACTCCAGAGGGGCTCCTACAGCCCAAGCGTCATATCGCTGCGACACTGTCATGACCCAAACCGATGGGCTGCGATGGGCACCCGGTACCTTACTCAACTGAGTACCAATGTAACGTATATTTCTTATTACATTATCATATACAGGTGACATACGAGCCTAATATGCCAGCATGATCATTTATAAACTCAAACATAGGCCAGCAAGGCCGTACTATCTTCACATACACGACATATCTCTACAAGCCTCGAAGAGTACATAAATTTCATAAAGGTCGGGACAGAGTCTCGCCATACCAAACAATACATGTCTAAATCATACTAATCAAACACGCAACTCCGAAGCAAATAGAGTGCACCAACATCTCCGCTGAGCTGATAGCCTACTTGGAGGGCTCTCGACCTGTCTATTTGGACCTGCAGGCATGAAACGCAGCGTCCTCAGGCAAAAGGGACGTTAGTACGAATAATTTACTGAGTATGTAAGGCACATAAATAAGTACATAACAGACATGGAAGAAATATAGAGTAATTGACTCAACCTGTAAGCCTGGATAACTCTATAAATCATGAAATACTTTAAGTGTCATGACTATGCGTATGAATGTCATGTCGTGCATAGGTACATGTTTCATAACATCATCAGCCTCTGAGGGCATCCCATCATATCATATCAGCCACAGTGGTCAAAATCATCATCGTATACCAGCTGATCAGGTGATGGTGCGTATATAACACCATAACCTTTCCCATATCCCATATACATATATATATATATATATATATATATATATATATATATACATATATACGCGTATATAATGCCATCTGGTCACGTGTCAATGTACATGAATGCAATGCATGAAAAGTACGTTAATAAAATCTTTCGGAATGTCATAAGACCATTTTGCCTTTGAGTAATATCATAAAGTAAACTCTTTTCAACTTTCACATTTTTCTGAGACCCTGAACAAATGATAAAATATTATGACACAGGGAAATTCAAGAACATAGATATCCCTAATACTTCTATGAATAGAGTCATTCATGGAATTTGTGCATTTGCACGTTTCGTTCGTATCGTATGGATCATGCCAAAAGAAAGAAGGGATAGCCTTAACATACCTATTCCTTGAATTATTTGCATGAAATGAAGTTTCTGCTTCTTTAAATCTTGTGAACAAAATTTTGCTGCCTTTGACACTTGAACAAAATTAATTCAGAAGGCAAAGTTTTGTTGCAAGCCTTTAAAATGAAAGTGATTTGGAGTTTCAATTTTAGAAAACAAAGTTCTGTTGCAAAGCCTTTAAAATGAGAGTGATTTTGGAGTGTGAATTTTAGAAATCAAAATTCTGTTCCTAAGACTTTAAATGTAAAGTCTTTTAAAATGGATTGGATTCGAAAGACTTGGATAAAGTCTTGGAAAGAATGGAAGGAACTTGTTATCCATTTGACACCTAATTAAGGAATTACTTAGTCATTTCTTGATAATGTGGCTAGTTGCCATGTGGGGTGGGGGGATAATTATTCTTTATCCACTTATTAGTTAAAAGGGTAATGTTCTGTTACTCGATAGTTAATTAATTACCAGCATAATTAAAAAAAATTGCCTCAAGTTACTTAAAATTTTATTTATTTTTATTATACTTTATACCTTATACTACCGTGGTCATATGGTACCTTTCATGTTACTAGTCCATAAATATCGAGTATTTTAGCTTGGGCCGTATTTTATCCCAAAATGCCAAACTTCGACAAAAATTCATTTTCTTTGACTTGCTCCCCCTTTCACCTTTATGAATTTACTAATCACTTGTGAAATAGCATAATCCTTATAATTCCTCAAATAATCTTTTCCTTGGACTGATGTTAATTACCTTACGATAAATTCAACGTAAAATACTGCAGGGTGCAACATCGTCGTAACTTATTATTGCAAAGCGTAACATCACTGTAATGTAATACTACAGGGTACAACACTGTCGTAACTTAATAATGCAGGACGTAATATCAATCGTAACATATTACTGTAGATCATAACATCGTCGTAATATAATACTGTGGAACGTAATATTGACGTAATACTGCGGGGCGTAACATTATTCCCCCCTTTGGAACATTCGTCCTCGAATATTGACTGATGCACTTATCATTTTCATAACTTATATATTCCGAATACCTTAGAACTTCCTTTTCCATCTAGGTGACTGTTCTGTGAATAAGTCTAAAGTCCAGGGTGTCACACCTCCTTTTTCCGCCCCCGCGAGGGGTGAAGGAGTTTTTTCCAATTAAAGAACAATCGAAACGGGATTTGTTTATTTATTTCAGAGTCGCCACTTGGGAGATTTAGGGTGTCCCAAGTCACCAATTTAATCCCGAATCAAGGAAAAGGATGACTCTATATTATAGTCTGCATACCAGAAATCCGGATAAGGAATTCTGTTAACCCGGGAGAAGGTGTTAGGCATTCCCGAGTTCCGTAGTTCTAGCACGGTCGCTCAACTGTCATATTCGGCTTATTTATCTGATTTTAATACAATTATGAACCTTTATGCCAATTTTAACTTTTTACCACTTTATTATTATTATTTTTGAAAGAATATGAACATCGTTTAAAACACGTCTTTGGATTGCGTCACATGAAATGCACCCACAATCCGGAACACATTTTATTTGATGTTTTGGGATTTGGATTTGGGTCGCATGAAATGCACACCCAAGCTTAAGAAAGTAAACTATTAAACACGCGCCTAAAGATACTATCGCGTTATTATTTTGGGAAGGCCGTGAAATTTGCTAAACGACCCTCCCGAATTTTAAGTAATTAACTCATATATTTTGTGAGGGCCCCGCAATTTGTGCGTTTTTTATTTGGCAAGGCTCATCTCATTTTTATTTTAAAAGGGTAAGCTTAAAGTAACTACATTTTACTTTATTTATTTAAAGAGTTAATTCAAGGTTATTAAAATATATTGCAAGCCACGCTACATGAAATGCACCCGTGAGTCACGACACGTTCTATTTAACCGTGCGGGAAATTAGAATCGGGTCACATGAAATGCACCCCCGGATTTTAATAAATAAAAGAAAATCAATTTAAAGGACGTGCCTAAATCAAGTAGCGCATTTGACTTATTTTCCTAATCTTTGTGATGCCAAATTTATGGACAAGATGTTACTACTAACGAATTTTTCTTTCTAAACTTAGATATACGAGATCAATTTTATCACTAAGTGGTAGAACAATTATTTACAATTACCTTGGGGGAAAACGTGGGCTAACCTGCTACACACAAAGACATAATTCCTTTATCTTTTAAAAGAACGCACGAGCAAACAATTAAAGTAAACACAAACAGAATAATGAAAAGACTAAAAATCATTTAAAAGAGTACAATATATCCAAACAAACAAATTAGTAATCCAAAGAAAGCATATCGATAGTGGCGTAACAATAGTGCCGTGAATCACTGCACAAACCAACACTCCTGAGGCATTTACTGGTGCCAATGTCTTTCATATCATTTAACAGGTGAATAGCAAAGACCAAGAAGAGTGAGAAACGGACCTCAAATGGCGACAATGAGAACCTCAGACAGAAAAACGGAATGCTTTGTCGGAGCCTCAACGAAGCTCGACCAAACCTCTTCGAACTCGGCTACGGCGGACACCTCGGCTCAACTTCTTGGACTAGTAGCTCACCTCCATGAATTCCTGTTCAGCTGGTGGGCATGAGGATGGGGAAACAGCCGCAGTGCTGCTTGGCGTGAAGCTGACGGGTCGTTTGGTGGTGGACGACCGGAGCTGGGCGTCGCTGGTTGTCGACGAAGGAAATTTGGACAGGAGGATGGTCGATGATGCAGCAGTGGTTGCTGCTGCTCAAAAAAAAAAACGAGGGGTCGTGGGTTATGGAGGTGTTCGCGGGTGATGGACGACGGTGGGAGTTGGGGTTGGTGGTGCGACGATGGGGGAAGGACGTGAAGCAGCTGCAGCAACTGCTGCTCGACGGGGTGGTCGACGCGACGGAAAACTGGTGGTTTGGACGTGAAAGAAGAAGAAGCAATCCAACCTTTACGTTTTTTTTTTGTTTTCTTCAGTTCAAAAATGAAGAAGAAGGTGAACAGTGCCTTCTTCAAATTTTGTTTTCCCAAAATTTTTCGTTTTTCTCCCCTTTTCTTTCTAGCCTTGTCCGTGTATTTTGTAGCTTGTGCAAAGAACATGGACCCCACGTGTGTAGGGGTCCAAGACTTGTGTCCTCCATGCATGGTGGGGTTCCCCGTGTGTGGGTGTTCCGTCCGTGTTCCCCACGCGTGTCCCCCATGTGTGGTGGGCTCGGATTATTACGGGCTAGGTCCGAAAATTAGGCCTAAAAACGGGTAGTTTGAACCCAAATATTATTCTTTGCCCAGACCCGAGAATAAAACACGATGTTATTCAATTAATCCTATGCAAGCAAAAATAACTACCAAAATAAGACTGACATTCAAAACAAAACTATTTTTTAATATTTTTTCAAGATAAAAATAGCTACAAAACATTAATAAAACTATTTTTGTAATTTTCGTTTTTTATATAAAGATAAAATATAAAGTACCATTTTTGTATTTTTCAAGTTTATGAGAAATGCATAAACTAAAATTTATATATATTTTTCAAGTTTATGAGAAATGCATAAACTAAAATTTATATATATATATTTTGTAATTTTCCTTTTGTGACGAAATAAAATAAAAATAGTCAAAATTAGCTAAAATAGCTATATTAGACCTAAATTAAATATTTACGCTAAAAATGTGAAAATTCTCGGGGAGGGTCAAAAATCACGTGCTTACAGCTGCCCCTCTTTGACTGGAAACACGAAGAGTTTTCCGACAAAGAACGACTAGACATGTTTTTGACCCGACCATTATTTGGAGGGACTACACTCAGGAAAGGAAAGGAATGTGACCGAGCCCTGGTATCTGAGCTGCCTACATATCCTTGGCTATAAAGGAATCAGGCCACGTGTAGTTCAGAAATGAGAGAGATGGTAGAGTGTACCGGGGTGAAGAGCCGATCGAGGTGCCATTCCGTTGAGGTTCCGGTCCGCGGTCCTGCTATTACAAAAAATGAAAAATGAAAAAGACTCACTAAGCCTATCAGCTACTAGTTACAAGGATTCCTATCTATAAGTCTTCTGAAACTTGATCTTGAGTCTTGAATGGTGCTTCATACAGACTTTGGATTTGAACCTTGATACTTGTTAGTTGTAGGTGCTAGTTCTTGAGCAGACCACATCTGTTCTCCACTTCCGTACTTTGGATTCATTTTTTTTATGCTTGCTTTTTTTTTCTTTTCTTGTTTTTGTTTTTGTGACTAGCTTCTGTCGATCGTCTCAGACTGTTGACTCGCATTCTTGAGGTGAGCTTCTGCTATTTCTAACTTGGATTGAATGCTGGGGATTTTTATTGTAACCCTCCGCTCTCTGGGCGGGATCCTGACTTCAATAAACAACTCTATAAATAAAACGCCTTTCCTCTCTTCAGGCGGGCTCCTGACTTCAACAACTTCTTAAAAATAAATCAGCCTCCATTCTCCAGGCGGGCTCCTGACTTCAACAACTTCTTAGAAATAAATCAACCTCCATTCTCCAGGCGGGCTCCTGACTCCAACTTAAAATTTAACAACCTCCGTTTTACAGGCGGGCTCGTGACTTCAACAATTTAAATTTTAACACCTCCATTCTCCAGGCGGGCTCCTGACTTTGACAACTTAAAATTTTACAACCTACGTTCTACAGGCGGGCTCCTGACTTCGACAACTTCTTAAAATAAATCAACCTCTATTCTCCAGGCGGGCTCCTGACTTCAATAACTTTTCTCAAAATAATTTAGCCTCCGTTCTCCAGGCGGGCTCCTGACTTCTACAACTTTCCCAAAAATAATTTAGCCTCCGTTCTCCAGGCGGGCTCCTGACTTCGACAACTTCTTAAAATAAATCAGCCTCTATTCTCCAGGCGGGCTCTTGACTTCAACAACTTTTCTCAAAATAATTTAGCCTCTGTTCTCTAGGCGGGCTCCTGACTTCTTCAACTTCTTAAAATTTAATTCAGCCTCCATTCTCTAGGCGGGCTCCTGACTTCTTCAACTTCTTAAAATTTAATTCAGCCTCCATTCTCCAGGCGGGCTCCTGACTTCAACAACTTTTCTCAAAATAATTTAGCCTCCGTTCTCCAGGCGGGCTCCTGACTTCTTCAACTTCTTAAAATTAAATCAGCCTCCATTTTCCAGGCGGGTTCCTGACTTCAACAACTTCTTAGAAATAAATCAGCCTCCATTCTCCAGGCGGGCTCCTGACTCCAACTTAAAATTTAACAACCTCCATTCTACAGGCGGGCTCCTGACTTCAACAATTTAAATTTTTAACACCTCCATTCTCCAGGCGGGCTCCTGACTTTGACAACTTAAAATTTTACAACCTCCGTTCTACAGGGGGGCTCCTGACTTCGACAACTTCTTAAAAATAAATCAGCCTCCATTCTACAGGCGGGCTCCTAACTTCAACAACTTTTCTCAAAATAATTTAGCCTATGTTCTCCAGGAGGGCTCCTGACTTCTAAAAATTTCCTAAAAATAATTTAGCCTCCGTTCTCCAGGCGGGCTCCTGACTTCGACAACTTCTTAAAATAAATCAGCCTCTATTCTCCAGGCGGGCTCCTGACTTCAACAACTTTTCTCAAAATAATTTAGCCTCCGTTCTCCAGGCGGGCTCCTGACTTCTACAACTTTCCCAAAAATAATTTAGCCTCCGTTCTCCAGGCGGGCTCCTGACTTCGACAACTTCTTAAAATAAATAAGCCTCTATTCCTCAGGCGGGCTCCTGACTTCAACAACTTTTCTCAAAATAATTTAGCCTCCATTCTCCAGGAGGGCTCCTGACTTCTTCAACTTCTTAAAATTTAATTCAGCCTCCATTCTCCAGGCGGGCTCCTGACTTCTTCAACTTCTTAAAATTTAATTCAGCCTCCATTCTCCAGGCGGGCTCCTGACTCCAACTTAAAATTTAAAAACCTCCGTTCTACAGGCGGGATCCTGACTTCAACAATTTAAATTTTAACACCTCCATTCTCCAGGCGGGCTCCTGACTTTGAAAACTTAAAATTTTACAACCTCCGTTCTACAGGCGGGCTCCTGACTTTGACAACTTAAAATTTTACAACCTCCGTTCTACAGGCGGGCTCCTGAATTCGACAACTTCTTAAAAATAAATCAGCCTCCATTCTCCAGGCGGGCTCCTGACTTCAACAACTTCTTAAAATAAATCAGCCTCCATTCTCCAGGCGGGCTCCTGATTTCAACAACTTCTTAAAAATAAATCAGCCTCCACTCTCTTCAGGCGGGCTCCTGACTTCAACAACTTCTTAAAAATAAATCAGCCTCCATTCTCCAGGCGGGCTCCTGACTTCAACAACTTCTTAGAAATAAATCAGCCTCCATTCTCCAGGCGGGCTCCTGACTCCAACTTAAAATTTAACAACCTCCGTTCTACAGGCGGGCTCCTGACTTCAACAATTTAAATTTTAACACCTCCATTCTCCAGGCGGGCTCCTGACTTTGACAACTTAAAATTTTACAACCTCCGTTCTACAGGCGGGCTCCTGACTTCGACAACTTCTTAAAAATAAATCAGCCTCCATTCTCCAGGCGGGTTCCTGACTTTAACAACTTTTTAAAAATAAATCAGCCTCAATTCTCCAGGAGGGCTCCTGATTTCAACAACTTCTTAAAAATAAATCAGCCTCCATTCTCCAGGCGGGCTCCTGACTCTAACAATTTAAATTTTAACACCTCCATTCTCCAGGCGGGCTCCTGACTTCTTCAGTTTTTCAAAATATATTCAGCCTCCATTCTCCAGGCGGGCTCCTGACTTCTTCAATTTTTCAAAATATATTCAGCCTCCATTCTCCAGGCGGGCTCCTGACTTCAAAAACTTTGAAACATAAAATGACATTCGAGGGCGGATGAACCCAAAATATCCTATTCGAGGGCGGATGAACCCAAAATATCCTATTCGAGGGCGGATGAACCCAAAATACCGATTCGAGGACGGATGAACCCAAAATATCCTATTCGAGGGCGGATGAACCCAAAATATCCTATTCGAGGGCGGATGAACCCAAAATATCCTATTCGAGGGCGGATGAACCCAAAATATCCTATTCGAGGGCAGATGAACCCAAAATATCCTATTCGAGGGCGGATGAACCCAAAATATCCTATTCGAGGGCGGATGAACCCAAAATATCCTATTCGAGGGCGGATGAACCCAAAATATCCTATTCGAGGGCGGATGAACCCAAAATATCCTATTCGAGGGCGGATGAACCCAAAATATCCTATTCGAGGGCGGATGAACCCAAAATACCCTATTCGAGGGCGGATGAACCCAAAATACCCTATTCGAGGGCGGATGAACCCAAAATACCCTATTCGAGGGCGGATGAACCCAAAATACCCTATTCGAGGGCGGATGAACCCAAAATATCCTATTCGAGGGCGGATGAACCCAAAATATCCTATTCGAGGGCGGATGAACCCAAAATATCCTATTCGAGGGCGGATGAACCCAAAATATCCTATTCGAGGGCGGATGTACCCAAAATATCCTATTCGAGGGCGGATGAACCCAAAATATCCTATTCGAGGGCGGATGAACCCAAAATATCCTATTCGAGGGCGGATGAACCCAAAATATCCTCAAAACTTGAAAATGTCTTACCTCAAAACTTGCTGGGGATTATTTTGCTGGGGGTGAATTTTCCTTTTCTTTCTTACCCACTCTGGGTTGTCCGACCCTCTTGAAACTTGGTCGAAACTCTGTCGAGGATGCTTCTACATCTCGATGATCCGCTGGGGATAACACTGCGAAATGCTGAGTAACCCTGCTGGGGATAACACTGCTGAGGATAACTCTGCTGAGTAAATATGTTATCTTACTCCTTCCAAAACTACTTCCTTTTAAGTAGGATGTTTCATTCCTCTGCAAACTACCGATTTTCACCAAACTTGTGTTGGACTCCTCGAAACTGCTGGGGATAACACTGTTGGGGAATTATTTACTTACCTGTTGGGGGATAAAATGTTATCAGCTGGGCATAAAATGTTATCAATCGGGGATAACGCTGTTGAAGATAACACTGCTGGGAGATTTTGATTCCTTCAAAACTAGTGTTTCACTCTTCTGAAGGGTGCTGGGAATGACATTGGCCTTTTGCTTTTTCCGAGCACAAGTTTCATCCTTTTGTTCTGTCCGCTGGGGAACAACTTCCTTTATTAAAACTTGTTACGCTGGGTAAAACTGATTTAAAGACCACTTCCCTTGAGACTGGTGCTATCTTTATTCTTCCCCAACTGGATATCTGACTTCCAGAAAATTTTCTAAATGAAAGGAAAATTTTCTGCCCCTGTTTGACAATCTCCCTTGTGGCATGCATTTCCGTCATCAATGTCATTTCCTTTACCTGTTTCAAATCAAACAAAATTTGTTAGTTTAAAACGCGGTGGTTGGTTGTGATGCTCCTACTGGGATGGCTTTTCCCTTTCTCCTTCCCTGCTCTGCGTTCCAAAAACTTGTTGGGGGTGATATTATTTGCTGGGGATAATCCCTTTCTGCTGGGGATATCCCTCTTCTTTTGTGGCATAGCTCGGAAACTGGCATTTCCCTGACCTTTTAATCTAGTATGAATTTCTCAAATCATGCTCACTACTCTCCTTGCTTTGTCCACGGGCCTCGGCCTTGAGGTTTTAATAACCTTTGATTTCGGCTGGGATATCCCTCTTGACACTCGTCAATCCTTTTGTCAATTTCCTTTTGCTAGGGATATCTTTCTTGACACTGGCCTCGCGCTTGTTCCTTGCTGACTATACCACTTGGATGTACTAGCCAGATCTCATCTTGCATAATTGTAAAGTTGATGGCATATTTTGAAGTCAATTCTCACTTGTTCTGACCAAACAGACTCTACTGGGGAATTTTTCTATGAAAGGAAAAGATAAAAGGGAACAGAATAAAAAGACAAAGGAAAAAGATGACTCTTTAACAAAAGAAACTATAAATAAAAACCTATCAAACGCAGATACCGACTCTAATGGTCATGACATGCACATGTGGCCTATCCTCTACCATCAATCATCTTTCAAGATCTTCATTTGGCGATTCCCCATCTGATTCTCAATCTTATTCGACTTGTAGTGCCCAAAAGGTTTTCACTATCAAGTCTCTCTCATTTTGTTTTTTCTCTCAGCTTTCATCGCCTTACGGTGTCCGTAAAGATTTTCATCGATAAGACTCTCTCATTTGTATCACTTTCCAGCTGGGGATTTGGAGTGTTGCCGGTATGACTCTTTCTGCTGGGGATTAGAGTCCTTTCTGCTGTGGAACAGAGTGTTATGTTCACCGGTAAGACTCTCATTTGTATGACTTGACATCTTTTGAAGACTGATCAGAAGGTCTTTCTTTGGACCGTAATGTGGGTTTTTGGATAGGGCTTAGAAAGAAAAGGTATTAAAGGCTCAAAAAACAAATCAATTTGAGTTTCAAAATTACAACCTTCGGAAGCATATTTGTTTACAACAAGCGCAACCCTTGCCCCAATTTCTTGCTTGGGGATTATTTATTTATTTTATTTTTTTAATTTTTATTACACCATGCACACTATGCACCCTATGACCGAGCCGTGAAGCGCCTACGTATCCTCTTTGAGGAATCAGGTCCAACGTAGTTCCCAATTCATCCGTTTTCTTCTGACTTTCTTTTGTTTTTTTTTGTTTTTTTTGTTTTTTGTTATCATTTTTCTCTTATTTTCTCTTTTTCTTTTCTCTTTTTTTTTTCGTTTTGTTGTTTTCTTTTCTTTCTTCTTTTTTTCTTCTTTTTCTTTACGTGTCATGCTTGTGTTTTCTAGTCGTTGCTAATGATTCAGAACGAGGGGTATGAAAGAAAAATAAATAAGGCTCAAAAGGGGTTAACGAAGGATAAAGTGTTTAGGTAGCAGAACAAAATGCCTTCGTCATTCCAGTCTTCAAAACATGCCCAGTGCAAACAACACAATTAAATAAAGATTTGTAGCCTCTTCTGATGGTGCTGGACTTGACAATTATATTCACCCATTTGCCTTTTCATTTGTCATTTCTAAAGCACCGTTGGGCGACACTCTCACTCTCGTTATCATTAACGACCCTCATGCCAATTTGGCGAATCTTTCTTTTAGCGGTTTTCTTTGTGTTTTACTTGCCCTAGTTCCGTATGACTCGAGGTCCGAATAATCCCAAACCGTCATTATTTATTTTAAATGTTCTGATCACCTTTCCGGGGTTTTATGATTAACTTTAAAGACTAGGCCCAAACTGTGTGCGCATGTCATGTCACTGGAATCGACGCTGAACAAAAATGATAAAAGGACTAAACAAAAGATGACTGGAAATAATAAAAGACCGGATTTTGCATTAGACTACCAGTGAAATGGTTTGAATAACAAGACAAACAAAACAAACCAGAATAAAATCCTAAAACAAACTGGACAAAACTTAAATAAACCGCTATGACAAAATGGAAAGATAAGAAAGTTTGACACAAGACAATATCCGGATTACAACCCTAAGAATAATCCGGACAACAGAAATGACAACAAAATAAGCCACCAAAAGCTTCTCTCTTGCTAACCAAGGAACGGAGCGTCCTCCCACTTTATCAAAATTGGCATCTTAGCCACTGAGCTTCGCATCAGTATTTCCTAGACCATTACCAACTTCAATATCATCAACCTTAGTCAACAAGTCCCCAATAAGATTTGTGTGCTTCTGCTATCAGGCCTGATCCCGCAAAGTGTGCATCATGATGTGCGGGTAAAGGATTCTGCGCGATGTTCTGGGTGTCATTGTCTTGGATTACCACAAACCAACCACCTTAACTTTCTTTGCGATTCAAAACAAAACAGGTTAGAATGGACTCAGTCGGTCCTCATTATTAACAACATCTTTTTTTTCTTCTTCGATTTTTTTATTTTTTTCATTTTTTTTCTCATTCTTTTTCATTTTTTTTCTTTTTGTCGTGGTCGAATCTTATGGATATTGCCTACGTATCATGACCCCGCATGAATCAGACCTTGCGTAGTTCGGACCAATAAAAGATAAACAATACTAAACATTTTTTTTTAATTTTCATATTAAAACAAACTGGGTTTCAAAGGTTTGAAGATGACCTACAAACTCGAAAATCAAACAACCCACATATTCTAATTAAAAGATTTACAAACTCCAAAAACAAATGGCCAGCTTCCTTTCTCCGTTTGACAAATACAACCGAACGGTTATTTTGCAAACATGGCCCCTTCCAAATTTCACATGAATTTTGAGACTGGGGAGGATTAATTTATGACACTTTACCAACTTGTCCGTTCTTTTACGAAAATAGCCTTTCGACAACCGAAAGATACTCTAAGGCTATTTCGGCAAGAACGGTTTAAGACGCGGCCGAAGCTGGCTCGGCTTATTTTTGACTAAAAATTCAAACGGTATTCACTTGACCGCTGACTCTTTTTTTTTCTTTTTCAAATTACAATAAAAACCTGGTGTTGCAAACACGGCCCTTCAGCGCCTCGGGGACGAAGATTTTTAAGGCTGTGTGGGTCAACTGGTCCAAAAATCCTAAACATGACCCAAAAGGTGGTTGTTTATGCAAAGTCAGCCTTCCGGCATCCCTTTCGGGAACATTCGGCTATTTTTTTAACCAAACAGCGTCACCCGACTTCTTTATGACAAAATTAAAATTTTGACATGTTTTTATTTATTTGTTTTTGGTTATTTTTAGCAAAATGGGAGGTTGGACCCGATGAGGGTTGCCTACGTATCTCACATCCGGTGAGAATCAAACCCGCGTAGTTCGGGATTAACTAAACTATCTTAAACTTCTTTTTCTTTATTCATTTTTGGCAACAAATATCAAACCCACTTTCAGAGCACGACTCTTTTCCTTTTCGATTTTGGCGTTTTCATAAAAATAAAAAACTATCTTAAAAATAAGACCCTTTTTTTCATTTTCATTTTCCATGGCCAGACAAACTATTTTCCTTTTCTATTTTTTTTCATTTTAAAAATAAAACAAAGTGAAGATTTTTTTTTCGTTTCAACAAAATGACCAACCTATTCTTCAATCTGAAAATAAGAGTCTCTTTTCTATTTTTTCTTTTGCCCTTTTTGAGTTAAACAAACTATATAAAAAAAATATTTTTTTCATTTTTTCCAAAATTTCGGCAGAATTTTCGCCAGTATTTGGGGCATTGTTTTTTTTTCTTTCTAAAATAGGCAATTAACTCTCTACACAGTTACTTCCCTCCTTTTCGCAATTTTCCAATATTCCCGATTTTCGAAGCTGGTCAGCATGCAAGTCTGAAACAAGTAAATGCATAAAGCACACAGTATGCAGCAGGATGGTCTTTTCACTTCAGGTTGCTAGTCCTAGACGGACCCAACCCCTGTGTTGAGCCCCCTAAGTCAAATGCGCATGATGCAAATAAGCGTTCCTACTAGGGATCCAGCATGCGGCTTTGTTATACTAGGTTCAGAACCTGGGTGTTTGTTCTAGACCTAGCTTACCCGAGCGGACAGCTCAAGCCGAGGGGGGGCAGCATACCGGGAATACAGAAGCTTCACCGGCTTAGCAACTTGTCCGAACCTCGTTCTAAATTGGGATTTGGCACTATACAGAAAAGAAGTCGTACGAAGTACACCCTTCTTCATGATTCAGAAGACTCAGAGAGAAGATGGGTTTCGACATAGTTTATATACAGTTCACGTAATATCAAAGCGGTAAAAGGCAACTAATTAGCACATTGAACCAAAACATGTAACAAAATTAGATAAAACCAAATATAACAATTTAAAGCTCGAATTTCTAACCCTGAACAAGTGGTTCTGGGTCATAGTCCTCAGCAGAGTCGCCAGAGCTGTCACACCTCCTTTTTCCGCCCCCGCGAGGGGTGAAGGAGTTTTTTCCAATTAAAGGACAATCGAAACGGGATTTGTTTATTTATTTTAGAGTCGCCACTTGGGAGATTTAGGGTGTCCCAAGTCACCAATTTAATCTTGAATCAAGGAAAAGGATGACTCTATATTACAGTCTGCGTACCAGAAATCCGGATAAGGAATTCTGTTAACCCGGGAGAAGGTGTTAGGCATTCCCGAGTTCCGTGGTTCTAGCACGGTCGCTCAACTGTCATATTCGGCTTATTTATCTGATTTTAATACAATTATGAACCTGTGTGCCAATTTTAACTTTTTACCACTTTATTATTATTATTTTTGAAAGAATGTGAACATCGTTTAAAACATGTCTTTGGATTGCGTCACATGAAATGCACCCACAATCCGGAACACATTTTATTTGATGTTTTGGGATTTGGATTTGGGTCGCATGAAATGCACACCCAAGCTTAAGAAAGTAAACTATTAAACACGCGCCTAAAGAGACTATCGCGTTATTATTTTGGGAAGGCCGTGAAATTCGCTAAACGGCCCTCCCGAATTTTAAGTAATTAACTCATATATTTTTGTGAGGGCCCCGCAATCTGTGCGTTTTTTATTTGGCGAGGCTCATCTCATTTTTATTTTAAAATGGTAAGCTTAAAGTAACTACATTTTACTTTATTTATTTAAAGAGTTAATTCAAGGTTATTAAAATATATTGCAAGCCACGCTACATGAAATGCACTCGTGAGTCACGACACGTTCTATTTAACCGTGCGGGAAATTAGAATCGGGTCACATGAAATGCGCCCCGGATTTTAATAAATAAAAGAAAATCAATTTAAAGGACGCGCCTAAATCAAGTAGCGCATTTGACTTATTTTCCTAATCTTTGTGATGTCAAATTTATGGACAAGATGTTACTACTAACGAATTTTTCTTTCCTAAACTTAGAGATACGAGATCAATTTTATCACTAAGTGGTAGAACAATTATTTACAATTACCTTGGGGGGAAAACGTGGGCTAACCTGCTACACACAAAGACATAATTCCTTTATCTTTTAAAAGAACGCACGAGCAAACAATTAAAGTAAACACAAACAGAATAATAAAAAGACTAAAAATCATTTAAAAGAGTACAATATATCAAAACAAACAAATTAGTAATCCAAAGAAAGCATATCGATAGTGGCGTAACAATAGTGCCGTGAATTCACTGCACAAACCAACACTCCTGAGGCATTTACTGGTGCCAATGTCTTTCATATCATTTAACAGGTGAATAGCAAAGACCAAGAAGAGTGAGAAACAGACCTCAAATGGCGACAATGAGAACCTCGGACAGAAAAACGGAATGCTTCACCGGAGCCTCAACGAAGCTCGACCAAACCTCTTCGAACTCGGCTACGACAGACACCTCGGCTCAACTTCTTGGACTAGCAGCTCACCTCCATGAATTCCTGTTCAGCTGGTGGGCGTGAGGATGGGGAAACAGCCGTAGTTCTGCTTGGCGTGAAGCTGACGGGTCGTTTGGTGGTGGACGACCGGAGCTGGGGCGTCGCTGGTGGTCGACGAAGGAAGTTTGGACAGGAGGATGGTCGATGATGCAGCAGTGGTTGCTGCTGCTAAAAAAAACGAGGGGTCGTGGGTTATGGAGGTGTTCGCGGGTGATGGACGACGGTGGGAGTTGGGGCTGGTGGTGTGACGATGGGGGAAGGACGTGAAGCAGCTGCAGCAACTGCTGCTCGACGGGGTGGTCGATGCGACGGAAAACTGGTGGTTTGGACGTGAAAGAAGAAGAAGCAATCCAACCTTTACGTTTTTTTTTCATTTTTTTCAGTTCAAAAATGAAGAAGAAGGTGAACAGTGCCTTCTCCAAATTTTGTTTTCCCAATTTTTTTTGTTTTTCTCCCCTTTTCTTTCTAGCCTTGTCCGTGTATTTTGTAGCTTGTGCAAAGAACATGGACCCCACGTGTGTAGGGGTCCAAGACTTGTGTCCCCCATGCGTGGTGGGGTTCCCCGTGTGTGGTGTTCCGTCTGTTTTCCCCACGCGTGTCCCCCATGTGTGGTGGGCTCGGATTATTACGGGCTAGGTCCGAAAATTAGGCCTAAAAACGGGTAGTTTGAACCCAAATATTATTCTTTGCCCAGACCCGAGAATAAACACGATGTTATTCAATTAATCCTATGCAAGCAAAAATAACTACCAAAATAAGACTGACATTTAAAACAAAACTATTTTTTAATATTTTTTCAAGATTAAAATAGCTACAAAACATTAATAAAACTATTTTTGTAATTTTCGTTTTTTATATAAAGATAAAATATAAAGTATTTTTTTTATTTTTCGAGATTAAGATGGCTACAAAATTTTTATATATATATATATATATATATATATATATATTTTGTAATTTTCCTTTTGTGACAAAATAAAATAAAAATAGTCAAAATTAGCTAAAATAGCTATATTAGACCTAAATTAAATATTTGCGCTAAAAATGTGAATATTCTCGGGGAGGGTCAAAAATCACACGTCTACACAGGGTATTCCCCCCATTTAGTCTTTTTGCTCATATCATGACCTGTGGTCGAAATCTTCCTAATCTTGCAACTGATGTTACCTCCTGTCATGCAACCTGTATGACCTTGGCTTTGTAAGTTCTCTTTATGCGATTCATTTTTCCTTTTAGCCAATCTCTAGGCCTTACTTTGTAAATATTTACAATGCCTAATAAGATGCCTCTCTGGGCATCTATAGGTGTACTGAAGTTCTTCGCTCGGTACTTTGTAGAACTTGCGAATATGGATATATCTTATTTCATAGACCTGGTTATCCATCTGTATGACTTTACTACACTTCAGTAAGTCATACTATACCATAACTCCTACTTTGATTTATCCTTACTGTGGTCTGCAACCAACTCCAAGTTACTCTCATTGTTTATCCTTAAGACTGATGCTCTAATTTCAGCTCATACTATTAAACTTTTATCCATTTATTATTGATTTACCTTAATGTTGATTCGTCATCTACCACTAATAACTTGATATTTTATGTAACACCGCTGCTAGGGCTCGCATCTCATCGGGGACATCTGGAATATTTAGATTGATCCACCTAGGGGTAATACTATACCATACCTCCATAACCGTTTTTCATAGCATCCTAGTGTGGTTTACCTTATATGGGTATTTTAATTCTGTACACTTCATGAAATCATTACTCAACCGAAGGCCCAAACATCGTCCTTTATCTATCACAATTACACCCTCAGGCAACATTCCATCTTTTCTAAATGCTACTAGTCTTAGACTCCTTTGAGTTTATTCAGGCTATGTTGAGCTTTCTATAACTTAGAGGGACCATCAGCTCCATTGTTTTCACGGGTTTTATCCCAAGGATTTATGCATTGTCGTGACCTTCTCATTTGCCTTCTTCTTATCCTTACTCTTGTCTTTCTAAAACCTTGTTGTTCTTTCATACTTTAGCTTGTGATCGATTCCCTTATGCTTTTCTGGAACATCAAGCGAGATATCGCATCGTCTCTAACTCTCCTTTTTCTCTCTAATTAAACCTTTCGATACTTAAAAACCATAGGCTGGAAGGTATGCCACTAATGACGCTGCAATCATTCCTGGATACTGAATCCCAGCGTTTCTAGTCTTTTACCTGTAGTATGGACCACTCTCATCCTTCTATACTTGAGTATTTCATGTGTTGTTCACCTTAACCTTACTTATTTTAAAATATCACCTTACATTCTTCTATCTTTCCTTCATAACCTTCCTCCCACATATGTATAAATCACATCCACCATCTGAAGCTCTATTATAATACTTGCACCTATGGTGCCTATATAATCTGGTGGGAGCTCCATATTGACTTCTTATGAGGCTGGTACTTCTTCTAACTGGCTTTATCGTAGAGCCGTTATAGAATATAGTTATTGTGCTATCTCTTTTGCACCTCTAATATTAAGAGTGATTCTGTTATGTTCTCAATCATGATTCCAATAACTTCTGGGTCCAATAATCGGATTTCCTGATTCACTTCGTTGATGTAACTCTTTTAGTTTCCTCTTCCTTCTGATCAACCTTTATGTAGGCTTGAGCTATCTTCCGATCTATGGCTCATGATATTAGTTATTACCTTAGCCTTTCATGGGCGTTATGGAATATCTATGATACAATCTTCTAATAATTCAATTCTTTGTCTATGCCCTAGGCTCAATTCTTTCTCTTAACGTATACCAAAATTTTCTACGGCTGTATATGCTACCTGGATAATGCTCCAAAAGCTTGAGTGTATCCATAACATACTAACTCTGGATCATTGATCGAATAATTCCTTTTGTTCCATCTTAGCTTTCTATAAACGTGTGCAATTACTTTTTCTGGTCTTTCTGCTCCTTGTTGCGTGTATACTTAACTCATCCTAGTTTCCATATATGCCAGAATTTTTGTGCAACTCATATAGTCTTGAATATTACCTTCGATCTTTCTCCCCGTTCATTAGCCACAGTAGGTGCCACTTTCTTTTAGGGGGCATACAATTTTTGTTGTGAGACTGCTTTTACATGAGCATTTCTCCTTCGAGTTACTATGTTTAGGCTGAAGCCTTCTTCCTTATTTCCACAGCTAATCTTCCATTGTAGTACTTAGGGAGGACCCTCTGACTCTTTTAAAGTTGTGGGCATATTATATCTTATACTCTACGGACCTCCTGATGTCCTTCCTTGCTTATTCTTATCCGTAGTTACTTACCTCCATGCCCTGGAGCTTGGGGTTGCTTCTGAGCTGATATTTTAACTGTCTTCCCAGTGGAGCTCTCTTTTATTTCTGTAGCACTCGTACGGTACCTTTTTAACTTCCCCATATGAATATATCTCAAGTATTATAATGTCATACTGTGAGGCTGAATTCCCTATGTTGGGGTTCACTCCGTTTATCTTTCAGGATCTGCTGACTCATTTGTAACCTCCTATTTAGCCATAACCAGGCTCTTCCTTAATCAACTATTAACTAATCATTGGCCCATTCTCATATCAATATTCCTTGTAATCTTTCTTGGGTTATTTCCTTTGTCTTAACTTATATCTTGCACTGGCTCCTTATTTATTAATAACAGCTCGGGCAGAAACCTTTACTTCCTCTCCTTGACGTTGTTCTAGCACAATATTCTGGAATTGTATCATATATGTGGGATTTAAATAAGTGCAATCTCTTCCCTTTCATTTTTATCGCATTCTTCCTTTACCATTCCATAGTTACTAGAACCATTTAATTATGACTTAATGTCACATCCCTCCATATTCCCCCCCTTAGGGGAGTACTAGGATTTAGTGCTATGATGATCTACTTCTAGATGTTTTACTTCTTCCTCTTTGGCATATTTTCACATCATCGATAACCCTTACTCGCATTGCGGAAATCCTTCTGTACCAAGGATGACTTAGTGTAACTAGCACATATAGTCGCTTAAGCTTAACTTTGCTCATATTACTTGCTTTAGGAAAACGTCTTCCTGAATGACCATTCTCTGAATTTCTCATGAATCTTCTTCTGTTGTCCATTCTATCATTGCCGACACGAAATCTGAAATTCTCATGATGTTGACCATTATCAAATCACTTAATCCCTAATTCATGTTTACTTTGTCTTATTAACCAGCCCATACAGATCTCTATTATTCTGGGGTCTAGTTTTTCCTATTGGTAATCAAGTTAGAGTCACAAACTTATTACTTAAAATGGGGATATGACTTCATGGCGTATACTCTTTTGTTGTCCTAAGGCCTGTCACCTCTCATCTCTTCATTCACTTGACTAGACTGTGTAATACTGTCATTTCTTCTTCTTTTTTTTTCCGATCGTCTTTATCCATGTATCATACCTTATTCATAATGCTTCCTTATCTCTCTTCTCATTACTCTGCTAATATTTCTGCATATCCCTTTTTTTGTGAAAACTTCAACATGACATTCTTTCGCTTTTAGCTCTGCTTGCTTCATTCATCGGTTTTTTGGGTTGCTCAACATCCTCGCTCTACTAGGGATGCGAGCCACACTAAGATAATATGTATCCCTTCAAGGCTTATAGTGGATGTCTTTGTAGTACTCATATCTGGCTGTCTTATTTTAAAGTGTACCATCTGGTTGTCTCACAAGGAGATCTATTAGCACATTTGCAATATCCTTCGGAAATGTTAACTGACAAAAACAATTCATCCATCATATCTTCTTAATCTCTCATTGTCTTTCACCATAAAGATGGATAGACATTTTTGTCTTAAGGCTTCTTATCAGGAAGCTTACACCTTTCAGTACACCCATGATCTGCTAAAGACCTCACATTTACTTATCGTAGGCATCATACAAAAATCTAATTCCTCTGACTTAGCTCGTCCACAACTATCTCTCTTTCCAACCTTCATTCCGGATGTAGGTTTATTTTATTACGAATAAAAAAATTCGGAATTTGAATTCTTATAAGTGAGCTCTACCACTCGATCTAGAGTAAGAAGAAAGAGTGACAATCCCAAATTCCATGTAACCTCCTGCTTATAAGTGTGGTGCACGACATACCCATAAACAAGACTCTACTAGACACGGCTTGTAGACTCCCTAGGACAGAACTGCTCTGATACCACTTTTGTCATGACCCAAACCGAGGGCCGTGACGGGCCCCCGATACCTTACTCAACCGAGTACCAATGTAACATATATTTGTTATTACATTATCATATACTCGTGACATACGGGCCTAATAGGACAACATGATCATTTATAAACTCAAAACATATGCCGATAAGGCCGTACTATCTTTCACGTACACAAAATATATGTACAAGCCTCTAAGAGTATATAAATGTCATAAAGTTCAGGACAAAGTCCCGCCATGCAAACAATACACGTCTAAATCATACTAACCAAACACGCAACTCCGAAGTAAATAGAGCACACCAACATCTCCGCTGAGCTGATAGCCTACTTGGAGTGCTCTCAACCTGTCTATCTGGACCTGCGGGCATGAAATGCAGCGTCCCCAAGAAAAAAGGATGTCAGTACAAATAATTTACTGAGTATGTAAGGCACATAAATAAATACATAACAGACATGGAAGAAATATTGAGTAATTGACTCAACCTGTAAGTCTGGTTAACTCTGTAAATCATGAAATACTTTTAGCATCATGCATAAGCGTATGAATGTCATGTCGTGCATAGGTACATATTTCATAACATCATCAGCCTCTGAGGGCATCCCATCATATCATATCAGCCACTGTAGGCAAAATCATCATCGTATACCAGCCGATCAGGTGGTGGTGCGTATATAACACTATAACCTTTCCCATATCCTATATATATATATATATATACACACATACATACATACATATATACGCGTATATAACGCCATCTGGTCATGGGTCAATATACATGAATGCAATGCATGAAAAGTACGTTAATAAAATCTTTCGGAATGTCATAAGACCATTTTGCCTTTGAGTAATATCATAAAGTAAACTCTTTTCAACTTTCGCATTTTTCTGAGACCCATGAACAGATGATAAAATATTATGACGCATGGAAATTCAAGAACATAGATATCTCTAATACTTCTATGAATAGAGTCATTCATGGAATTTGTGCATTTGCACGTTTCGTTCGTATCGTATGGATTATGCCAAAAGAAAGAAGGGATAACCTTAACATACCTGTTCCTTGAATTATTTGCACGAAATGAAGTTTCTGCTTCTTTAAATCTTGTGAACGAAATTTTGCTGCCTTTGACACTTGAACGAAATTAATTCAGAAGGTCAACTTTTGTTGCAAGCCTTTAAAATGAAAGTGATTTGGAGTATGAATTTTAGAAAACAAAGTTCTGTTGCAAAAACTTTAAAATGAGAGTGATTTTGGAGTATGAATTTTAGAAATCAAAATTCTGTTCCTAAGACTTTAAATGTAAAGTCTTTTGAAATAGAATGGATTGGAAAGACTTGGATAAAGTCTTGGAAAGAATGGAAGGAACTTGTTATCCATTTGACACCTAATCAAGGAATAACTTAGTCATTTCTTGATAATGTGGCTAGTTGCCACGTGGGGTGGAGGGGGATAATTAATCTTTCTCTACTTATTAGTTAACTGAGTAATGTTCTTTTATCCGGTAATTAATTAATTACCCACATAATTAAACAAATTACCCCAAAATACTTAAAATTTTACTTATTTTTAATATACTTTATACCTTATACTACCGTGGTCATATGATACCTTACATGGTTGTGACGACCCGGCCAGTCGTTTCATGAGGTACCGCTCCATTTTCCCCATTTCTGCTTCTTTATGCTTTGTTTATCCGTGTTATGTGATATCGGGTTGGTTGGATCGAATTCGGAAGGAATTTGTTAAGGTTTGAGACACTTAGTCTCTTTTGAGGGAGCTTAAGCTGGAAAAGTGAATCGGATGTTGACTTATGTGTTAGAGGGCTCAGATGGGAGTTCTGATTGTTCGTCTAGTTTCGGGAGGTGATTTATGACTTAGGAGCGTGATCGAAATGAGTTTTTGAGGTTTGGAGTAGTTTTAGGCTTGAATTGGCGAAGTTGATATTTTAACGATTTCCGGTTGATATGCGGGATTTTGATATAGGGGTCGGAATGGATTTTCAAGAGTTGCAGTAGCTCCGTCGTGTTATTTGGGATGTGTGTGCTAATTTTCAGGTCATTCGGATGTGGTTTGGTTGGGTTTTTGATCAAAAGCGGAATTCGGAAGATTTTAGAAACTTAGGCTTGAATCCGAGGTGTTTTAGTTGATTTGATGTTGTTTGACAAGTTTGTATAAGGTATTGGGTTATGTTTGTGCTTTTGGTTAAGGTCCCGGGGGCCTCGGGGTAATTTCGGATGGTTAACGGAGAGGTTGAGATGTTATTGCAGCTGCTGAACTTTGCTGCTTCTGGTGTTTTCCCACCTGCGGTTTGGGGACCACAAGTGCTGAAGAGGAGCCGCAGATGCGGTGTGGGACCGCACCCGCGGAGTCGCAGGTGCAGATGGCTTATCGCAGATGCGATTTTGGGGCTCTTAAGTGAATTGTGCAGAAGCAGAAGATTTAACTGCAAATGCGGTACAACAGATGCAGTTGAAGGACCGCAGATGCGGAAAGGCCTGGGCAGAACATATAGGTTATTTCATTTCGCGAGATTTAGCCATTTCACCATTTTTGACTTCGGCTTGGGAGCTTTTTGGGCGATTTGAGAGGGGGATTTCAAGAGAACTTCATTGAGGTAAGGAATTTGGACCTAAAACTTGTTCCTATGGTATTATTTCATGGATTAGAGCTAGAAATTATAGAAATCAAAGGTTAAAATTAGGGAAACTAGGGCTTGGGAACGTAGACCTTTAATTGTGGATTTGAAGGACCATTTGGGGTCGGATTTGAAAACTTTTGATATGTATGAACTCGTGGGGATATGAAGAATCTATTGATGTAAAAATTTCTGAATTTCGAGAAGTGGGTTCGGGGGTCGGGTTTTGGTAATTTCGGGATTTGTGCCCTTTATTGATTGTTTTTGCTTGGGCTTTGTTTCCTTAGCATATTTTGATGTCCTCGTTCTGATTTTGGATAGATTCTACGCGCGTGGAGGCCGATTCGAGGGGCAAAGGCGTCGCGATCTAGAGATTTAGCCGGTTAGAGGTGAGTATGATTGTAAATGATGCTCTAAGGGTTTGAAACCCCGGATTGCATATCTTAGTGCTATATTGAGGTGAGACACACGCTTGATGATGAGCGTGGGGTCGTGCACCACCGAGGATTGTGACTTGGACTATCCCAGGTGATGATTTTACTGCGTATTTGACTGAAACTTATTTGCTATTATTATGATTTGGGCTGAATGCCATATTTGGGCTTCGTGTCAACTATTTGAACCCTTCGGGAATTTTTATTACTATTTCCTCACTGTTTTGACTTATTACTTGAACTCAGTCATGTTATTTTCCACTGTTTTACTACACAACCATGTTTACTCATCTTTAAGACTTAAATGATATTTTTAATGATGTTTGGACTGAGAAACACTATTTTACTATTGCCTGAGGCACTTGTGAGTATTGGGGGCCTGAGATACATATATACGCCATGAGGTGGCTTGATTGCTCAGAGGCCGAGGGCCTAGATTTGATGCCACGTGATGGCTTGTTATTGCGCTTGGGGCATAAGGGGCCCTTCTAGGAGTCTGCACACCCCAGTGAGCGCGGGTACCCATTGTGATGTGAGATTGAGCCCGAGGGGCTGGTATTGTTCTGAAATGTTGCCCGAGGGGCGGATTTGTTGATACTGTGCCCGACGGGCGAACTTCTAATTGTTTACTTTGCCTTAATTGCCTGTCAATTACCTGTTTACTTGTTGAAAAAGGATTGTTACTTAACTTTTCACTGGTTTAATGCTTTTAAATGGTTTTACTGCTTCATCATAAAATGCCTTGTGCCTTACATGTTTTCTTACTTTCAGTCGTTATTTACATTTGTTACTCACTGAGTTGGAGTACTCACTTTACTCCCTGCACCCTGTGTGTAGATTCAGGCGTAGCTGGTCCTGCCCCCTTGTGCTGATTCATTCCAGCTTCAGGCGGATCTCGAGGAGTCTTTAGGCAGCTGTTGGCATTCGTAGCCTAGAGCTCCTCCCTATCTCTTTCCTTTATGTCCTTAGTTCATTATTTAAACTCCGTAGTTAGATTTGAGGACTTAGTGTTGTTAGACGCTCGTGACTTGTGACACCCCGGTTAAGGTTGTGTCGGATTGTATTTCCGCTAATTATTATCATTAAATCATGTTTTAGACTGCCTTCACGAGAGGCGCCATCACGACTAGGTTCGGGGTTAGGGTCGTGACAAGTTGGTATCAGAGCCTAGGTTACATAAGTCTCACGAGTCATGAGCAGGTTTAGTAGAGTCTCGCGGATCGATACAGAGATATCTGTATTTATCCTCGAGAGGCTGTAGAACCTTTAGGAAGAATTTCACATTCTTGAATTCTTATCGTGCGTCCTTGATTCAGCTTGAAAAGTAACTCTTTGAATTCCTTCCACGCATTCGTATGCGCACATGAGCGCTCAGTATCGGATATGCATCGACGACTTGTGATTTCCCTGATCAAAGGGCGATATGTGATCTCTATGCGTCGATGTTGGGCCAGTCTAGAGGACTCGAGGCTGGATTATCGCGTATAGCTTCAGCCCTGAGCTGTTGATTCTGAGAAAGCGTGTTTCTGGATCCATATGTTCTGTTGTGTCCCTATTAAGGGAGGTGATGACTGGATAGTTACGTGATGAGTGTGATGTGACTACGAGATGTATTCATGTGATTTGGAAGCGACGAGAAGGGTCTTCTAGAGGATAGAAGGACTATTAGGTGCTCGATTTTCATCTTAATTTGAGGTATAGCCCCGAGTTGTGGGTGTGTGAAGAATCTTTTCATGTTTTCTAGTTGGGAGTGAAGTAAATTTCATGTTGCGGTATGAGTTCAGACTCAGGAAGATTAAGTGACTGCGTAACATTTATGATAGACGAAGGTATAAAGAAATGCCAGTTTGAGGCAAAACAGGTGGGTTATCTCCTGCGGAGTGTTCTGAGGTTGTGTGATCCCTATGTTGTCTGTTAGAAGATCTCATTTATAAGTGGAATATATGTATTGCAAATTTAAATTTAGGTCGCTTAAGAGAGTGGGTTTAACTACTACGAGAGTGAATGCGAGATTTGTAGAAGATATAAAGTACCAGATGGTCTGTGTTCCACGAGCTTATGAAGGATTGAGTCTAATCTCACTATGGTATTATGACATCAATAAAGTATATGCGTTATGAGCTATTGTGTATGTTTTGATCTATGACTTCGAGCCAAGTGGGCGAGTCCGCTATTGATTAATTGATTGCACGGTTATGTGCTATGTTGGTTCCAGTTTGAGGCGTTCGGGAGAATCAGTTATGGCTTACAAATATTTGAGACCGAGGATGGCTCGAGTAGAGTAAAAGGTTATGTTATGCTTCGTAGGTGTATGAGAATCACAGAATATCTTGAGTTGGTATGACTGTGGAGAGATGGGCCACATATGGAGGCAGTGCCCTCGTCGTCTTGTGAGTTCATCTCAGCAGAGTGGTCAGTCATCGGCTTTAGTGCTAGTTTCTTCACCACTACCCGCTCATCCAGCTAGGGGTGGAGGTTAGTCAGCCAGGGGTCGCCCCGGAGGGGGAGGTCGATCACGGGGCGGTCAGGCCCATTTCTATGCACTCCCAGGCAGACCTGATGCTATTGCTTCAGATGTTGTCATTACAGGTATTGTTTCAGTCTGCCACAGAGATGCCTCTGTATTATTTGATCCCGGTTCCACCTTTTCTTATGTGTCATCATACTTTGCTCGTTATTTGGGTACGCCCTGTGTGTTTCTTGCTTTACCTGTTTATGTATCTACCCTGGAGGGCGATATTGTTGTTGTAGACCGTATGTACTGGTCGTGTGTGGTGACTATTGGAGGTCTGGAGACCTGTGTGGATCTTTTATTATTGTGTATGGTGGATTTCGATGTCATTTTGGGCATGGATTGGCTATCTCCATGTTGTGCTATTCTGGACTGTCATGCTAAGACAGTCACATTGGCTATACCAGGTGTGCCACGGATTGAGTGGCGAGGTGTGACTGATTATATTCCCAGTAGAGTGATCTCATTCTTGAAAGCCCAACATATGGTTGGGACGGGTTGTCTTTTGTATCTAGCTTTTGTGAGGGATGTCGGAGTTAAGACTCCCAGTACTGATTCTGTCCCAGTTGTGAGGGATTTTCCCGATGTATTTCCTGCAGACCTGTCGGGCATGACACCGGATAGGGATATTAATTTTGGTATTGACTCGGTGCCGGGCACTCAGCCCATTTCTATTCCGCCGTATTGTATGGCATTAGTGTAGTTGAAGTAATTAAAAGAACAGCTTCAGGAACTCCTTGATAAAGGGTTCATTCAGCCTAGTGTGTCACCATGGGGTGCGCCAGTTCTGTTTGTGAAGAAGAAGGATGACACTATGAGGATGTGTATTGATTATAGGCAATTGAACAAGGTAACAATTAAGAACAAGTATCATTTGCCTCGCATTGATGATTTATTCGACCATCTTCAGGGAGCGAGAGTGTTCTCCAAGATTGATCTCCGTTCAGGTTATCACCAGTTGAAGATCAGGGACTCAGATATCCTTAAGACAACTTTCAGGACTAGATATGGTCATTATGAGTTCTTGGTGATGTCTTTTGGGCTGACCAATGCCCCAGCAACATTCATCCATTTGATGAACAGTGTGTTTCGTCCTTATCTTGACTCGTTTGTCATAGTCTTCATTGATGATATTCTGGTATAATTGCGTAGTCAGGAGGAGCACACGGAACATTTGAGAGTTGTGTTGCAGAGATTGAGAGAGGAGAAGCTCTATGCAAAATTCTCCAAGTGTTAGTTTTTTCTCAGTTAAGTGGCTTTCTTGGGCACGTGGTGTCCAGCGAGGGTATTCGGGTTGATCCAAAGAAGATAGAGGCGGTTCAAAGTTGGCCCAAACCGTCCTCATCCACAGAGATTCGCAGTTTTCTTGGTTTGGCAGGTTATTATCGTTGTTTTGTTCAGGGATTCTTATCTATCGCATCGCCCTTAACCAAGTTGACTCAGAAGGGTGCTTCATTTGTATGGTCGTATGAGTGTGAGGAGAGATTTCAGAAGCTCAATACAGCTTTGACCACAACTCAAGTGTTAGTTTTACCATTAGCTTCAGGTTCATATACCGTGTATTGTGATATTTCGAGAGTTGGCATTGGTTGTGTTTTGATGCAGGAGGGTAGAGTTATTGCTTATGCTTCTCGTCAGTTGAATCCCCATGAGAAGAACTACCTCGTTCACGATTTGAAGTTAGCTGTCATAGTTCACGCGTTGAAGATTTGGAGGCTTTACTTGTATGGTGTGTCTTGTGAGGTGTTTACTGATCATCGTAGCCTCCAGCACTTGTTCAAATAGAAGAATCTTAATTTGAGGCAGCGGAGATGATTGGAGTTGCTTAAGGATTATGATATCACTATATTGTGCCATCCGGGAAAGGCCAATGTGGTGGCCAATGCCTTGAGCCGAAAGGCAGTGAGTATGGGGAGTTTGGCATATATTCCAGTTGTGGAGATACCTCTTGTAGTTGATGTTCAGGCCTTGGCCAATTGGTTCGTGAGATTGGATATTTTGGAGCCCTGTCGGGTATTGGCTTGTGTGGTCTCTCGATCTTCTTTATATGATCGCATCAGAGAATGCCAGTATGATGATCCACATTTGCTTGTCCTTAAGGATAGAGTTCATAATGATGATTCTAGAGATGTGACTATTGGTGATGATGAGGGGTTTGAGGATGTAGGGCCGGATTTGTGTGCCCAATGTGGATGGGCTTCGGGAGTTGATTCTGGAGGAGGCCCATAGCTCGCGGTATTCCATTCATCCGGGTGCCGCGAAGATGTATCAGGGTTTGAGGCAACACTATTGGTGGAGAAGAATGAAGAAAAATATTGGGGGATTTCTAGCTCGGTATCTCAATTGTCAGCAGGGGAAATATGAGCATCAGAGGCCGGGTGGCTTGCTTCAGCCGATAGATATTCCAGAGTGGAAGTGGGAGAGGATCACTATAGACTTTGTAGTTGAACTTCCACGGACTTTGAGGAAGTTTGATGCTGTTTGGGTGATTGTGGATCGGCTGACCAAATTCGCGCACTTCATTCCTGTGTGTACTACCTATTCCTTAGAGCGGTTGACAGAGATCTATATCCGGGAGATTGTTCGTTTGCATGGTGTCCTAGTTTCCATCATTTCAGATTGGGGAACTCAGTTTACATCGCAGTTTTGGAGGTTTGTGCAGCGAGAGTTGGGTACTCAGGTCGAGTTGAGCACATCTTTTCATCCTCAGACGGACGGGCAGTCCGAGCGCACTATTCAGATATTGAAGGACATGTTGCGTGCTTGTGTCATTGATTTCAGAAGGTCATGGGGTCAGTTTCTAACGCTTGCAGAGTTTGCTTAAAACAACAACTACCAGTCGAGTATTCAGATGACTCCATATGAGGCTTTGTATGGGAGGCGGTGTAGACGGTGAGGCTAGGCTGTTGGGGATAGACTTGGTGCAGGATGCCTTAGAAAAGGTGTAGGTGATTCAGGAAAGGCTTCGTACAACGCATTCGAGGAAAAAGAGTTATGCTGACAGGAAGGTTTGAGATGTGTCCTACATGGTTGGTGAAAAGGTGTTGTTGAAGGTTTCGCCTATGAAGGGTGTTATGAGATTTGGAAAGAAACATGGTTGTCCTTTATGCTTTGTTTATCCGTGTTATGTGATATCGGGTTGGTCGGATCGAATCCGGAAGGAATTTGGTAAGGTTTGAGACACTTAGTCTCTTTTGAGGGAGCTTAAGTTGAAAACATCAATCGGATGTTGACTTATGTGTTAGAGGGCTCGGATGTGAGTTCCGATGGTTCGGCTAGTTTCGGAAGGTGATTTATGACTTAGGAGCGTGATCGAAATACGTTTTGGAGGTTTGGAGTAGTTTTAGGCTTGAATTGGCGAAGTTGATATTTTAGCAATTTCCGGTTGATAGGCGAGATTTTTATATAGGGGTCGGAATGGAATTTCGAGAGTTGTAGTAGCTTCATCGTGTCATTTGGGATGTGTGTGCAAATGTTTAGGTCATTCGGACATGGTTTAGTTGGGTTTTTGATCAAAAGCGGAATTCGGAAGATTTTAGAAACTTAGGCTTGAATCCGAGGTGTTTTAGTTGATTTGATGTTGTTTGAAGTGTTTGGATGATTGGAACAAGTTTGTATAAGGTATTGGGTTATGTTTGTGCTTTTGGTTGAGGTCCCGGGGGCCTCGGGTTGATTTCGGATGGTTAACGGAGAGGTTGAGATGTTATTGCAGCTGCTGAACTTTGCTGCTTCTGGTGTTTTCGCACCTGCAGTTTGGGGACCGCAAGTGTGGAAGAGGAGCCGCAAATGCGGTGTGGGACCACACCCGCGGAGTCGCAGTTGCGGATGGCTTATCGCAGATGCAATTTTGGGGCTCTTAAGTGTATTCCGTATAAGCGGAGGATTTAACCGCAAATGTGGTACCGCAAATGCGGTTGAAGGACTGCAGGTGCGGAAAGGCCTAGGCAGAACATATACGTTATTTCATTTCGCGAGATTTAGCCATTTCACCATTTTTGACTTCGGCTTGGGAGATTTTTGGGCGATTTGAGAGGGGGATTTCAAGAGAACTTCATTGAGGTAAGGAATTTGGACCTAAAACGCGTTCCCATGCTATTATTTCATGGATTAGAGCTAGAAATTATGGAAATCGAAGGTTAAAATTGGGAAACTGGGGCTTGGGAACTTAGGCCTTTAATTGTGGATTTGAAGGACCATTTGGGGTCGGATTTGAGAACTTTTGATATGTATGAACTCGTGGGGAGATGAAGAATCTAGTGATGTAAAAATATCTGAATTTCGAGACCTCTCCCCGGGGGTCGGGTTTTGGTAATTTCGGGATTTGTACCCTTTCTTGATTGTTTTCGCTTGGGCTTTGTTCCTTAGCCTATTTCTGATTTTGGATAGATTCGATGTGCGTGGAGGCCAATTCAAGGGGCAAAGGCGTCGCGAGCTAGAGATTTAGCCGGTTCCAGGTGAGTAATGATTGTAAATGATGCTCTGAGGGTTTGAAACCCCGGATTGCACATCGTAGTGCTATATTGAGGTGAGACACACGCTTGATGACGAGCGTGGGGTCGTGCACCACTGGGGATTGTGACTTGGTCCGTCCTAGTTGATGATTTTACCGCGTATTTGACTGAAACTTATTTGCTATCATTATGATTTGGGCTGAATGCCATATTTGGGCTTTGTGCCAACTATTTGAACCCTTCGGGGATTTTTATTACTATTTCCTCACTGTTTTGACTTATTACTTGAACCCAGTCATGTTATTTTCAACTGTTTACTTCATAGCCATGTTTACTCAGTTTTAAGAATTAAATGTTATTTTTAATGATGTTTGGGCTGAGAAACACTGTTTTACTATTGCCCAAAGGGCTTGTGAGTATTTTTGACTGAGTAAGGCCGATGGCCTATATTGTAAGGAAGAAGTGATATTGATTAGAGACCGAGGGCCTAAGATATGTACTCCATGAGGTGGCTTGATTGGTATGAGGCTGAGGGCCTAGATTTAATGCCACAAGATGGCTTGTTATTGCGCTTGGGCCGTAAGGGGCCCCTCCAAGAGTCTGCATACCCCTAGTGAGCGCGGGTACCCATTGTGATGTGAGATTGAGCCCGAGGGGCTGGTATTGTTCTGAGATGTTTCCCGAGGGGCGGATTTGTTGATACTATGCCCGAGAGGCGAACTTCTAATTGTTTACTTTGCCTTAACTGCCTGTCAATTACCTGTTTACTTGTTGAAAAAGTATTGTTACTTAACTTTTCACTGGTTTACTGCTTTTAAATGGTTTTACTGCTTCATTATAGAATATCTTGTGCCTTACGTGTTTTCTTACTTTCAGTCGTTATTTACATTTGTTACTCACTGAGTTGCAGTACTCACTTTACTCCCTGCACCCTGTGTGCAGATTCAGGCGTAGCTGGTCCCGCCCCGAGTGTTGATTCATTCCAGCTTCAGGCAGATCTCGAGGAGTCTTTAGGTAGTTGTTGGCGTTCGCAGCCCAGAGCTCCTCCCTATCTCTTTCCTTTATGTCCTTAGTTTAGCATTTAAACTCTGTAGTTACTTTGAGGACTTAGTGTTGTTAGATGCTTGTGACTTGTGACACCCCGGTTAGGGCTGTGTCGGGTTGTATTTCCGCTACTTATTATCATTAAATCATGTTTTAGATTGCCTTTATGTTGTTTAACTTCTTTAACAAGTGAATTGGGTTTAGTTGGCTGGCCTTGTCTTTACGAGAGGCGCCATCACGACCGCATTCGGGGTTAGGGTCGTGACAATGGTACTAGTCCATAAATACCAAGTATTTTAGCTCGGGCCGTATTTTATCCCAAAATGCCAAACTTCGACAAAAATTCCTTTTCTGTAACTTGCTCCCCCTTTCACCTTCATGAATTTACTAATCACTTGTGAAATAGCATAATCCTTCTAATGCCCAAATAATCTTTTCCTTGGACTGATGTCAATTACCTTACGACAAATTCAACGTAAAATACTGCAGGGAGCAATATTGTCGTAACTTATTACTGTGAAGTGTAAGATCACTGTAATGTAATACTGCTAGGTACAACACTGTCGTAACTTAACACTGCAAGACGTAACACCATCGTAATATATTACTGCAGAGGGTAACATCATCGTAATATAATACTGCAGAGCATAACATCGACGTAATACTGCGGGGCGTAAAAGGCACTCAACCTCTCTCAGTCATTAACCTCACGGCCACTCGGGCATATCGGTGAAAATCAGAGAACCCAACCCAAACAGTTTTCATATATTAAGAAGTAGAGTGATGAAACCAGATTTTAAACAATAAACAGGTAAAACATGACTGAGCATATGCTTTCAAGTCAAATAGAGTGAGGAAGGTAGTAAAAATACCCCTAAGTGTCTAAACAGGTCGGCACAACGCCCCAAACATGACGTACAACCCAAAATATAGTATCCATCTCAAAACACGAGATATCACAAGATTTCAAATCAAATACGCGGCTTAATAACCGCTACGGGACGAACCAAGTCACAATCCCTACCAGTGCACGCCCACACGCTCGTCACCTGGCATGTGCGTCACCTCATTTATCAAAACAATACGAAATACCGGGGTTTTATACCCTCAGATCTAGATTTACAATGGTTACTTACCTCAAACCGGATAAAATGTTACTCTGCGACGCCCTTGCCTCTCAACTCGGCCTCAACTCGCGTTGAATCTATCCAAAAATAGAATCATAACATAATTATACGCTAAAGGGAACGAAGGCCATGCGAAAATAATCAAATTACATCAAGAATCCCGAAATTGGTCAAACCCGACTCCCGGGCCCACGACTCGGATTCCGATAAAAATCACAATACTAGAATCCTTACACTCTCACGAGTTCATACATACCAAATACATCAAAATTCGACCATAAACGACCCCTCAAATCCTCAAATCAAGGTCTCCAATTTCAAGCCCTAATCCTCCGATTTTCGTCCTTAATTTCCACTAACTCCATGATTAAACAATGGAAAAATGGCCATAAACACAAGTAATGAAGCTTAAGTGGCTTACCCAGATGATAACCTTCGATTTCCCTTGATGAATTACTGCCCTAGCTCACTTCCCGTCTTAAAAAATGGAGAACTTAGCAAAAATTCGCGAAGGAAACCTTATATACTTTATGACCAAGGGATTTCACAAATGCGGTCCCTTTTCCATTTCTGCGCTACTGCTTCTGCGGCCAAACTACCGCTTCTGCGGTTTTCACTTAAATTCCTAGAACCGCACCTGCGCCTACCTTCTGCACCTGCGGTCTCGCAGGCGCGTTCAAGCTTTCCCACCTGCGACTTCTGGTCCTCTAGCCCATGGCCTCTTCTGCAGCTTCCCTAACGCTTTTGCGATCACGCACTTGCGGTCCCCAATCCGCAGGTGCGGTTATAACAGGAGCAACAACTTCAGCTGCTCATTTCCAAAGACAAACTTTTCCGAAAATCATTCGAATTCATCCCGAGGCCCCCCGGGCCTCAACCAAAAGTACAAAAATTCACATAAAACTATTCAAACTTATACCAACCCTCAGATCACTCAAAACAACATCAAATCATCAAAACACCCTCGGATTCAAGCCTAATGTTTCCAAAACTTTCAAATTCTGCTTTCGATCAAAAGTCTATCAAACCTTGTCCGAATGACCTAAAATTTTGCACACACGTCACAAATGACACAATGGACCTACTTCAATTTCCGGAACTCCATTCTGACCCCGATATCAAAATCTCCACTATTAACCGGAAAACGCCAAAAATTCAATTTTGCCAATTCAAGCCTAAAAATACCTCGGACCTCCAAAACACATTCCGATCACGCTCCTAAGTCCCAATTCACCTCCCGAAGCTATACGAATCATAAAAACCAAATTCCGAGGTCGTTTACTAACAAGTCAACTTCCGGTTGATTTTTCCAAGTAAAAGGCCAACTTAAGAGACTGAGTGTCTCATTTCTCTACAAAACCACTCTATACCCAAACTAACCAACACGTTGCGATGAAATACAGCTGAACAACATGTAAAGAAGCAGAAATGAGGGAAACAGAGCAGTAACTCATGAAACAACTGGTAGGGTCGTTACATCCTCCCCCTCTTAAACAAATGTTTCTCCTCGAATGGGTCAAGAAACATACCTGAAGCCTCAAATAGGTGAGGATATGTGCTCCGCATCACCCGCTCGGTCTCCCAGGCAGCCTCCCACTGCACTTTCACTGAAGCTATATCCTTTGATCTCAACTTTCGAACCTGACGCTCTAAAATAGTCACTGGCTCCACATCATAAGTCAAATCATCATCTAACTGAACCATGCTGAAATCCAAAACATGAGACGGATCGCCAATATACTTCCGGAGCATAGAAACATGAAATATCGGATGCACACTCGACAAACTAGGTGGCAAAGAAAGCTCATAGCCACCTCCTCAATCCTCCGAAGCACTTCAAAAGGCCCAATGAACTGAGGATTCAATTTACCCTTCTTCCCAAATCTCATAACACCCTTCATGGGTGAAACCTTCAGCAGAACTTTCTCACTAACCATGTAGGACACATCTCGAACCTTTTTGTCAGCATAACTCTTTTGTCTCGACTGCGCTGTACGAAACCTCTCCTAAATCACCTTCACCTTTTCTAAAGCATCCTGCACCAAGTCTGTCCCTAATAGCCTAGCCTCACCCGACTCAAACCAACCAACTGGAGATCTACACCGCCTCCCATACAAAGCCTCATATGGAGCCATCTGAATACTCGTCTGATAACTATTGTTATAAGCAAACTCCGCGAACGGTAGAAACTGAACCCATGACCCTCCAAAATCAATGACACAAACGCGCAATATATCCTCTAATATCTGAATAGTGCACTCGGACTGCCCGTCCGTCTGAGGGTGAAAAGCTGTGCTTAACTCAATCTGAGTACCCAACTCTCGCTGCACAGCCCTCCAAAACTGTGAAGTAAACTAAGTACCCCTATCTGAAATGATGGAAACTAGAACCCCATGCAGGTGAACAACCTCTCGGATACAAATCTCTGCTAACAGCTTTAAGGAATAGGTAGTACACACAGGAATGAAGTGCAAGGAGTTAATCAGCTAATCCAGAATCACCCAAAATAGCATCGAACTTCTTCAAAGTCTGTGGGAGCCCAACTACAAAGTCCATAGTGATCCGCTCCCACTTCCACTCTAGAATCTTTATCTGCTGAAGCAAGCCACTCGATCTCTGATGCTCATATTTCACCTGCTGACAGTTGATACACCGAGCTACAAATCCCACAATATCCTTCTTCATTCTTCTCCACCAATAATGCTATCTCAAATCCTGATACATCTTTGCGACACCCGGATGGATGGAATACCACGCGCTATGGGCCTCCTCTAAAATCAACTCCCGAAACCCATCGACATTGGGTACACATATCCGGCCCTGCATCCTCAATACCCTATCATCACCAATAGTTATATCTCTGGAATCGTCGTGCTGAACTCTGTCATTAAGGACGAGCAAATGAGGATCATCATATTGGCGCTCTCTGAGGCTATCAATAAAGAAGACCGAGAAATCACATAAGCCAATACCCAACTGGGCTCCAAAATATCCAACCTCACGAACCGATTGGCCAAGTCCTGAACATCAACTACAAGAGGTCTCTCCCCAACAGGAATATACCCCAAACTCACCACACTTACCACCTTCCTACTCAAGGCATCAGCCACCACATTGTCCTTTCCCGATGGTACAAAATAGTAATATCATAATCCTTCGGCAGCTCCAACCATCTCTGCTGCCTCAAATTGAGATCCTTCTGCTTGAACAGGTGCTGGAGGCTACGATGATTAGTAAACACCTCACAAGACACACCATACAAATAATTCCTCCACATCTTCAACGCGTGAACAATGACAACCAACTCTAGATCATGTACATGGTAGTTCTTCTCATGGGGCTTCAACTAACGAGAAGCATACACAATAACTCTATCCTCCTGCATCAACACACACCCAATACCAACTCTCGAAGCATCACAATACACTGTATATGAACCTGAAGCTGATGGAAAAACTAACACTAGTGTTGTGGTCAAGGTAGTCTTGAGCTTTTGAAAGCTCGCCTCACACTCATCCGACCACCTAAACAAAGCACCCTTCTGAGTGAATTTGGTCAAGTGTGATGCAATGGATGAAAATCCCTGAACGAACCGATGGTAATAACCCGCCAAACCAAAAAAGTTGCGAATCTCTATCGCTAAGGACGGTCTAGGACAACTTTGAATCGCCTCTATCTTCTTCTGATCAACATAAATACCCTCACTGGACACCACGAGCCCCAAGAAAGCCACTGAACAGAGCCAAAACTCACACTTGGAGAACTTTTCATAAAGCTTCTCCTCCCTCAATCTCTACAACACAACTCTCAAAAGCTCCGCGTGCTCCTCCTGACTGCGCGAGTACACAAGAATATTATCAATGAAAGCAATCACAAACGAGTCGAGATAAGGCCAAAACATGTTGTTCATCAAATGCATCATTGAACATAGGAAATATGTCACGACCCAAACTGGAGGGCCATGACTAGCACCCGACCATACTTGCCGAGCACCAACGTACATTTCATCTAACCTTCATTATTATCTTTTAGGGCTGACGAGATTAATATAAATGGTAGACCTGGATCATGGACAACCAGCAATAAAATATGACGGCATGAACATACATAGCAGGGGATGACCAGACAATCAAGAAACTACATATAAGGTATGAGCTATCACGCTACCATGAAAGACTATACAACATAAACCAGCCGACAAGGCATACCAAACTATACATGAGTCGACACTTTTCTATGAGCCTCTAAATGAACATAAGTGCTGCAACATAGCCGGAACAGGGCCCCGACATACCCATAATGTCTATAACAAAAATGCATACCAAGACTAAGGCAAGTCCGGAGAAGGGATCTCGCCAATCACCGCTGAACTGGACAGCCTACTATGGTGGGGGAGCTGCACTTACCTGTCTATCAGGACCTGCAGCACGACATGCAGCGTCCACAAATAAAAGGACGTCAGTACGAATAAAGTACTGAGTATGTAAGGTAGGGAACCATAAATACGATCAGTAATGTAAGCAAGGATAGAGAATATACAACCTGTAACATCTTAGTACCTTTGAGGGCTACTGACATGAAATGCATGATACATATGTATAAATACATAAACCTTTAAAACATTCGCCTCTGTGGGCATCATCATCATCATCATATCGTACCCGGCCATAATAGGCTCGATAAAAACATACCAGGCCATCATAAGGCTCGGTAGAATTGTACCCGGCCACGTGGAGCTCGGTAAAACCCAACTGATTAGTGGTTGCACAATAGGTGCCGTACCCGGACAACTATAGCGTGGCTCGGTAGAGTAAAATAGATACATATATATAATGCATGTTCGACTCATGGAATCACATTCTAAACCTTTCGGAGTGACGTAAGGTCGGTATCCTCTATACACGTTATTAGGACTAACTCTTCACTATGAACCTTATAAGAATCAGGAAGTACCAACAACATTGATAACATAAGAATAAGAGAAGCAACATTAACATCAATCGTTCCATAAGAGGGAAAACAATGTAAGTACTGCTAGCTTCTAAGAGTAGAGTATCTTTGGAAGCTCGTTCATTACATTATGTACAATCGGAGTCGTGCAAAAGAAGGAAAGGGATAGCCTCACATACCTTGTATATACTTCCCCAATCTCAAGCTATGCAATTGTCAAAACTCCTTAGTCTACAATAAGAGAAACGATACTATCGTTATCATTTAAGCATCATAACTATTATGTATCGACCACAACCTATTTTACGATGAAACGGACAGCACCTCCCCTATATATATGACTTCACACAACAGTCACCAAACAGCCCAAACAACATCAATAATAAACATATTGAGCCTCCCAAAATAGTCCACGCACAGCCTAATCACTCCATACATACGACGACCACCGTAGTCGTGTCAAACGACCCGGAAATGTTACGAATAACTATCATCCCACAACCCTACATATATATGGTGTTTCTCCACACCCTTCCTCCTCCAAAACTCCACAAAACAGTAGTAAAATACGCAGCCCAACAGCAACGCAAAACAGTCCACAAAACAATAACATTACTACCAAGCCTTTCGATATATATTTCACAAGTTCTAGCTTCAATGGCTTAGCCGCAACTTGGATAATCTTAAATACATATAGAGGAAGAGGTTTATTACCTTTATACAGAAAGAACAACTCCAATTTGACCTTAAATTTCCATGAAATATCCCTTCAATGCTACCACAACAACAAAAAAGCGAAACTAGAGATCAATTAGTGTTTTTCGGCACTAGAATCACTTTAGAAGGCTTGAAATCACCTAGGATTGATATTAAGAACATGAGGGAGTATTTAAAGAACATAAAACCTTTAAAACAACCTCCCACACTAGCTGAAACGACACAAAAATGAGCAACAACAAGAAGAACAAGAGACTTACTAGCGCCACGGAATTCCCGACACTTGATTTGTGTTGTTTGCCCTTTTTTTGGGTCTTGAATCTTGAGAGAACCTTGAGAGGATGTTCCTAGGGTTCTAAGGTATGAAAATAGTGAGAAGAGATGACTTAAAACGGGTTGGAGGCATCCTATATAGGTCCAAATATCTTAAACCGCATTAGTGGACCCCATAGAGAGGTGCTTGGCGCAGTCTCGCGAAAATGCAAATATCTCTCTACTCCGAGATCGTATCGATGAACGGTTTAATGCATTGGAAACTAGACTCATGGATATTTATTTTGGTTGGTAGATCACCCCGTAATTCCTTGTAAATTAGGAGAAAAGATTAGAAACATTTGACCTAATATTTAAGTAACATTATGAACCTAAGTTGAGACAACTTTTGTCGACTTTTGTTTCATAACTCGTTTGACTTCAAGACTTATGATACGGATATTATATGATTAAAATACCTTAATACATGACCTCTTGAGTGTATTAAGCACCTCTAGATTTACCTGAAAATACGAGTTATAACATCCTTGATTCATTTAACTTCTAATACTTGTTAATCACCCTTATACACTCTTGTATCACTTAAGACCAATAGGATTGACTTCTTATCATCTCAAAGATAATTCCTTCTTGGATTTTTGTTAAATAATATATGGCATGAACTAACACATGTGTATATGGGTTGTAAAACCCTCCCCCCTAGGAACATTCGTCCTCGAATGTAAGGGTTCATGGAGTTTAAATCATCGTGGATTCCAATGGAAATTTCCGATCAATTTTCCTCTGTAAAGTGGTAACTAGCAAAACTTGCAAGAAATTAAGCCCAACATATGGCTTCACAAAGCTACACAAAGCATTATGCATATTTATATTATCTACATATCACCATTTTGTATTAAGGAGGAGTATTCTCAAATTATTGCTTACCTCATAGAGCCGTTTCACCTTCCAATGTATCCTGTCTTCCACCAGCATCCTTGTTATCTTCATTTTGGAATAGTTAAGGGTATTTAGACTTCATCTCCTCTTCTGCTTCCCATGTCATTTCTTCCATATTTTTGTTCTTCCACAATACTTTGACGGAAGCTACATCTTTTGTTCTCAGCTTGCGGACTTGTCGATCTAATATCGCCACTGGCACTTCTTCATATGATAGGTCCTCTGTAACTTGTACATCTTTGATAGGGACGACTCGAGAAGGGTCTCCAATACATTTCCTCAACATAGATACATGGAATACCGGGTGGACAAATTCCAATTCGGATGGCAATTCTAACTCATAAGCAACCTGTCTAATCCGTCGAAGAATTTTATATGGCCCGATATACCTTGGACTCAGCTTACCTTTCTTCCCAAAACGCATAATACCCTTCATTGGTGAGATCCTCAGGAAAACCCAATCACCAACCTCAAACTCCAGATCACGACGTCGGACATCAGAATAAGATTTTTGCCTGCTTTGTGCTGTCCTCAATCGCTCCTATATCACTTTCACCTTCTTAATAGCTTGGTGAATCAAATCTGGCCCATATAATTCTGTTTCACCGAATTTGAACCATCCAACTGGTGATCTACATCTTCTCCCGTAGAGTACCTCGTATGGGGCCATTTTAATACTGGAATGGTAGTTATTATTGTAGGCGAATTCTATGAGTGGAAGATGGTCATCCCAATTTCCCTTAAAATCTAGAACACATGCTCGTAGCATATCTTCCAGTGTCTGAATGGTACGTTCAGCCTGTCCGTCAGTCTGCGGATAAAATGCAGTGCTGAGATTCACTTGTGTGCCTAAACCCCTCTGAAAAGACCTCCAAAAGTTAGCTGTAAATTGAGATCCTCGGTCTGATATAATAGATACCGGCACACCATGAAGCCTAACAATCTCCTTGATATACAACTTCACATAATCTTCAGCCGTGTAAGTTGTATTAACTGGCAGAAAATGGGCACATTTTGTAAGTCGATCAATTATCACCCAGATGGAGTCAAACTTATGATAAGAGCGAGGTAATCTAATAATGAAGTCCATATTAATCACCTCCCATTTCCAGGTCAGAATCTCTATATTCTGAAGCAATCCACCGGGTTTCTGATGTTCTATCTTTACTTGTTGACAATTGGTACATTGGGCTACAAATTCTGCAATAGACTTCTTCATGTTATCCCACCAATACTGCTCCTTGACATCATGATACATCTTTGTCGAGCCGGGATGGAATACCGGGATTGATGAATATCATTCATAATCTTCTCTCGCAACCCTGCCACATTAGGCACACTTAATCGACCCTGGTATCTCAGTGCCCCATCTCTTCCGATCTCAAAAGCCATACTTTTACACTGCTGAATGCTCTCTCTTAATCGTACTAAGATAGGATCTTCATATTGTCGTGCTTTTACCTCGGCTACCAAAGATGATTCTGATGTATTCTGTACAGTAACACCTTCATCATCAGAGTCTAACAATCTGATTCTAATATTGGCTAGCTGATGAAGCTCTTTAGTCAACCCCCATCTACCTTCCTCAATATGTACTAACCTTCCCATTGATTTACGGCTGAGAGCGTCTACCACAACATTGGCTTTACCGGGATGATACAATATCTCGACGTCGTAGTCTTTCAATAATTCAAGCCACCTACGCTGCCTCAAATTCAACTCTTTCTGCTTGAAGATGTATTATAAACTCTTGTGATCTGTGTAGATGTTAACATGGACGCCGTATAAGCAGTGCCGCCATATCTTCAAAGCATATATTACTGTAGCCAATTCCAAATCATGGGTTGGATAATTCTTTTCATGCTTCTTCAATTTTCTTGATGCATAAGCAATCACATTCCCACGCTGCACTAATATGCACCCCAAACCTATACCTGAGGCATCACAATATACCACATAACCTTCTGTTCCTTCAGGAAGAGTGAGCACTAGTGCGGATGTCAATCGATTCTTCAGCTCCTGAAAACTACGTTCACAAGTGTCAGACCACTGGAACTTGGTAGCTTTCTGTGTTAACTTAGTCAATGGTGATGATATAGAGGAAAACCCTTCCACAAACCGCCTATAATATCCTGCTAGCCCTAGGAAGCTGCGGACTTCTGATGGTGTTGTAGGTCTCAGCCAATTCTTTACTACATCGATCTTCTGAGTGTCGACACTAATACCCTCGTCAGATATCTCATGGCCACGGAACGCCACTGAGTTCAGCCAAAATTCACATTTGGAGAGCTTAGCATATAACTTACGATCCTGAAGCATCTGTATTACTATCCGCAAGTGGCCCGCATGTTCCGCCTCCGAACGAGAATATACTAGAATGTCATCAATGAATACAATCACAAACACATCAAGATAGGGCCTAAATATAGTATTCATGAGATCCATAAAAGCTGCAGGGGCATTTGTTAGCCCGAACGACATCACCAAGAACTCAAAGTGCCCGTATCTTGTTCGGAAGGCCGTCTTTAGAATATCCTTCTCCTTAACCCTCACCTGATGATACCCTAAACGTAAATCAATCTTGGAGAAATACTTGGCACCCTGGAGTTGGTCAAACAGGTCATCAATTCTTGGAAGTGGATACTTGTTCTTTATAGTAGACTTATTCAACTGTCGATAGTCGATACACATCCGTAACGACCCGTCTTTCTTCCGCACGAATAGGACTAGTGCACCCCAAGGTGAAGTGCTAGGCCTAATAAAGCCCTTATCCAGCAAGTCCTTCAACTGCACGTAACAACCCTAGATGTCATGTAGCCTCCTAATTATAAATGTGGCGCGCTACACATCAATAATCAAGACTCTACTAGACATGGCTCATAGACAATCCCTAGGACAAACTTGCTCTGATACCAAGTTTGTCACGACCCAAACTGGAGGGCCATGACTAGCACCTGACCATACTTGCCGAGCACCAACGTACATTTCATCTAACCTTCATTATTATCTTTTAGGGATGACGAGATCAATATAAATGGTAGACCTGGATCATGGACAACCAACAATAAAATATGACGGCATGAACATACATAGCAGGGGATGACCAGACAATCAAGAAACTACATATAAGGTATGAGCTATCACGCTACCATGAAAGACTATACAACATAAACCAGCCGACAAGGCATACCAAACTATACATGAGTCGACACTTTGTCTATGAGCCTCTAAATGAACATAAGTGCTGCAACATAGCCGGAACAGGGCCCCGACATACCCATAATGTCTATAACAAAAATGCATACCAAGACCAAGGCAAGTCTGGAGAAGGGATCTCGCCAATCACTGCTGAACTGGACAGCCTACTGTGGTGGGGGAGCTGCACTTACCTGTCTATCAGGACCTGCAGCACGACATGCAGCGTCCACAAATAAAAGGACGTCAGAACGAATAAAGTACTGAGTATGTAAGGCAGGGAACCATAAATACGATCAGTAATGTAAGCAAGGATAGAGAATATACAACCTGTAACATCTTAGTACCTTTGAGGGCTACTGACATGAAATGCATGATACATATGTATAAATACATAAACCTTTAAAACATTCGCCTCTATGGGCATCATCATCATCATATCGTACCCGGCCATAATAGGCTCGGTAAAAACATACCCGGCCATCATAAGGCTCGGTAGAATCGTACCCGGTCACGTGGAGCTCGGTAAAACCCAACTGATTAGTGGTTGCACAATAGGTGCCGTACCCGGCCAACTATAGCGTGGCTCGGTAGAGTAAAATAGATACATATATATAATGCATGCTCGACTCATAGAATCACATTCTAAACCTTTCGGAGTGACGTAAGGTCGGTATCCTCTGTACACGTTATTAGAACTAACTCTTCACTATGAACCTTATAAGAATCAGGAAGTACCAACAATATTGATAACATAAGAATAAGAGAAGCAACACTAACATCAATCGTTCCATAAGTGGGGAAACAATGTAAATACTACTAGCTTTCTAAGAGTAGAGTATCTTGGAAGCTCGTTCATTACATTATGTACAATCGGAGTCGTGCAAAAGAAGGAAAGGGATAGCCTCACATACCTTGTATATACTGCCCCAATATCAAGCTATGCAATTGTCAAAACTCCTTAGTCTACAATAAGAGAAACGATACTATCGTTATCATTTAAGCGTCATAACTATTATGTATCGACCACAACCTATTTTACGATGAAACGGACAGCACCTCCCCTATATATATGACTTCACACCATTCAAAACAGTCACCAAACAGCCCAAACAACATCAATAATAAACATATTGAGCCTCCCAAAATAGTCCACGCACAGCCTAATCACTCCATACATACGACGACCACCGTAGTCGTGTCAAACGACCCGGAAATGTTACGAATAACTATCATCCCAAAACCCTACATATAAATGGTGTTTCTCAAAACCCTTCCTCCTCCAAAACCCCACAAAATAGTAGTAAAATATGCAGCCCAATAGCAACGCAAAACAGTCCACAAAACAATAACATTACTACCAAGCCTTTCGATATATATTTCACAAGTTCTAGCCTCAATGGTTTAGCCGCAACTTGGATAATCTTAAATACATATAGAGTAAGAAGTTCCTTACCTTTATACAGAAAGAACAACTCCAATTTGACCTTAAATTTCCATGAAATATCCCTCCAATGCTGCCACAACAACAAAAAAGCGAAACTAGCGATCAATTAGTGTTTTTCTGCACTAGAATCACTTTAGAAGGCTTGAAATCACCTAGGATTGATATTAAGAACATGAGGGAGTATTTACAGAACATAAAACCTTTAAAACAACCTCTCAAACGAGCTGGAACGACACAAAAATGAGCAACAACAAGAAGAACAAGAGACTTACTAGCGCCACGGAATTCCCGACACTTGATTTGTGTTGTTTGCCCTTTTTTGGGTCTTGAATCTTGAGAGAACCTTGAGAGGATGTTCCTAGGGTTCTAAGGTCTGAAGATAGTGAGAATAAATGACTTAAAACGGGTTGAAGGCATCCTATATAGGTCCAAATATCTTAAACCGCCTTAGTGGGCCCCATAGAGAGGTGCTTGGCGCAGTCTCGTAAAAATACGAATATCTCTCTACTCCGAGATCGTATTGATAAACGGTTTAATGCGTTGGAAACTAGAATCATAGATCTTTAATTTGGTTGGTATATCACCCCGTAATTCCTTGTAAATTAGGAGAAAAGATTAGAAACATTTGACCTAATATTTAAGTAACATTATGAACCTAAGTTGAGACAACTTTTGTCGACTTTTGTTTCATAACTCATTTGACTTCAAGACTTATGATACGGATATTATATGATTAAAATACCTTAATACATGACCTCTTGAGTGTATTAAGCACTGCTAGATTTACCTGAAAATACAAGTTACAACATCCTTGATTCATTTAACTTGTAATACTTGTTAATCACCCTTATACGCTCTTGTATCACTTAAGACCAATAGGATTGACTTCTTATCATCTCAAAGATAATTCCTTCTTGGATTTATGTTAACTAATATATGGCATGAAATAACACACGTGGATATGGGTTGTAACAATTGGTCAGCCCAAAAGACATCACAAGGAACTCATAATGACCATAACAGGTCCTGAAAGCTCTCTTAAGAATATCCGAGTCCCTGGTCTTTAACTGGTGATACCCTGAACGGAGATCAATCTTGGAGAATACTCTTGCTCACTAAAGCTGGTCAAATAAATCATCAATGCGAGGCAAAGGATACTTGTCTTGATTGTAACTTTGTTCAACTGCCTATAATCAATGCACATCCTCATCGTGCCATCCTTTTTATTCACAAATAGGACAGGTGCACCCCAAGGTGACACATTAGGCCGAATAAACCCCTTATCAATGAGTTCCTGAAGCTTCTCTTTCAATTCTTTCAACTCCCCCGGTGCCATACAATGCAATGAAACAGAAATGGGCTGAGTGCCCAACACCAAATCAATATCCCTATCCAATGGCATGCTTGGCAGGTCTGCAGAAAACATATCGGGAAAATCCCTCACAACAGAAACAAAATCAATACTAGGGGTCTCTGCACTGACATCCCTTACAAAGGCTAAGTATGAAAGACCACCCTTCCCAGCCATCCGTTGGGCCTTCATAAATGAAATCACCATACTGGAGACAAAATTAGTCGAACCTCGCCACTCAATCCGCAGCACACTAGGCATAGCCAACGTCACTGTATTAGAATGATATTCTAATATAGCATGACACATAGATATCCAATCCATGCCCAATATCACATCAAAGTCCACCATACAAAGCGACAAAAGGTTCACTCGGGTCTCCAGACCCCCAATAGTCACCACAAATGATCGGTATACACGATCCACAACTATAGTATCGCCTACCGGAGTAGATACACAAATAGATGAAACAAGAGACTCACGGGGCATATCCAGATAACGAGCAAAATATGATGACACATATGAAAAAGTGGAACCAGGATCAAATAATACAGAGGCATCTTTGTGGCAAACTAAGGCAATACCTGTAATCACAGCATCTGAAGCAATAACATCTGGTCTGGCTGGGAATGCATAGAAATGGGCCTGACACCACCTGATCGACCTCTCTCTCCAGGGTGACCCCTAGCTGACTAACCCCCACCCCTAGCTGCTTGAGTAGGCGGTGAAGTAACTGGAGCTGAAGTCGAGGGCTGACCCCTCTGTTGAGATGGACCCTCAAGAAGAAGAGGACACTGCCTCCTCATATGTCCAAACTCTCCACGCTCGTAACAACTCCCTAGTGTGGGGAACGGGGACTAAAGGGAACCTCTGGCACCGGAATGACCAGTAGAAGGACCTGGTATGGAAGAACCCTGAACCAATGGAGCACGGGATGAACTTTGGGCTGGTAGGGCACTGAGTGATGAATGACCCTAATGTGAGCTGTGAGAACCATGGCCCGATGATGCCCCACGATGAACTGGGTGAGTTGACTGAGCATATCTGAATGGACGACCTCTGCCGTGCTAAAACTGGCCTCTCGAAGGAGCACCACCAAAACTACCAGATCCCCGAGGCCTCTTGTCCTCCCTCTCATCTTGCTCCTGGCGATGAACTGACTCAATCTCGCGAGAAATGTCAACAACCTCCTCAAAAGTAGCACCAGACACCCTCTCCCTAGTCATGAGAATCCGAAGTTGATATGTGAGGCCATCAACAAACCTCCTGATCCTCTCTCTGTCCATAGGAACCAACCAAATAGTATGACGAGCTAACTCCAAGAACCTTATCTCATAATGCGTCACAGTCATATCTCTCTGATGCAACTGCTCGAACTGCCTATGCAGCTCCTCTCTATGAGACTGTGGCACATACTTCTCCAAAAAGAGAATAAAGAACTGCTGCCAGGTAAGGGGCGCTGCATTAATAGGCCTACGCCTCTCATAAGCCTCCCACAAAGTAAAGGCAGCTCTAGAAAACTAAAAGGTAATAAATACGACCCCACTGGTCTCCAGAATACCTGTTGTAAGAAGAATCCTCTGACACTTTTCCAAGAAACCCTAGGCATCTGCACTCTATACCACTGAAAGTCGGAGGCTGAAGTCTACCAAACCTCTCCAATCGACGCTACTCGTCATCAGGCATAACTGGTACCATATAATCCCGAGTTGGTGCAACCGGCTAGGCTGGTGGTGCCCCCGGTGTCTGAAGTCCTTGCACAACCTTCTCAAGTGTGCGAGCAACAGGAATCTGAGTACCTCCCTCGGCCAGAGAAGTAGATGCGGCCATAGTAATAGAGACCGCCTGAGCCAGGCCAGTGCACACTGATAGAATCTAGGTTAGGGCCTCCTAAAGGCCTGAATCACTATAGGCACAGTTGGTGCCTGAACTGGTGCTACTGGAGCATCCACAACTAGGACTTGATCCTGAACTGGGGTGGCTGGTGGATCTTCAGGTACTGCCCTAGCTGCTGTGCAGGCTACACCCGTGCCTCTACCACGACCTCGACCGCAACTTCGGCCTCTAGTGGCCCCAACTGGTGGTACCGGTAGTCGTCCATCCTGACCAGTAGCACGTGTTCTCACGATCTGTGAGAGAATAGAATAATAGAAGTTTAGTACTAGAATCAACAGATTCACACGACAGGAATTTAAAAAATGTGAAGTTTCCTAAAGGTTCCGCAACCTCCCGAGGATAAGTACAGATGTATTCATACCGATCCGCGAGACTCTACTAAACCGGCTCATGATCGCAAGACCTAGGCTTTGATACCAACTTGTCACGACCCCAAATAACCTAGTCGTGATAGCACATATCACAGTACTAGGCAAGCTAATCCAACATCTACCACATCGAATTCTTTTTATAAAAATCATTTTCTAAAACCGATTATGTCTCAAATTTTCTATATGAAATATATAAGTCAACAGAAATATGCAGAAAAATAGTACAAAATAAACCAACATAGCCCGAATCCGGTTTCACTAGTCATGAGCCACTAAATACAACCAAAACACTATCTGAACAATACAAAATAAGTCTGAAAGACACAATACTAAGATAAAAGGGAGGAAAGTAGGAATGCGAACGCCGTGCAACTACCTTGCGATCTCCAGAAAAGCTCTGAGAGTGCTGGAAGCTCTCACTCTGATGCTCGGGCACCTGGATTTGCACACAATGTGCAGGGAGTAACGTGAGTACGCCAACTCAGTAAGTAACTAAAGTAAATAAAGTCTGAGTGCAGTGACGAGCATTTAAAATCACATAAGAAGTCTCAACAGAAATATCAAGTCAAAATCTATGGCTCCATAGCTAGTTATCTCGTAAAAGTTTAGTTTCAATTAAAATACTTCGAAAACATTTATTCAACATTTTTCAATAGAGGCTCAATATAAAAAGAAGAGTGAAAATAGCAAAATGTCATAAACGGGCCCCTCGGGCAAGGTATCACTCATAAGTATAGCCTCTCGGGCAAGCCTCTTAGTCACTCGTGACTTAGCTCTCGTCAATCAGAACTCACACTCAGCACTCCGGCTCAATGGATATCTCATAATAATAATAATAATAATAATAATAATAATAATAATAATAATAATAATAATAATAATAATAATAATAATAATAATAATAGAAATCGCTGCGGCGTGCAGCCCGATCCATAGTTTATAGTCGACTACGCTCACTAGGGGTGTGCAAACTCCAGAGGGGCTCCTACAGCCCAAGCGTCATATCGCTGCGGCACGTAACTCGATCCAATATATATCGCTGTGACGTGCAGCCCGATCTATAATATATATATATCGCTGCGGCGTGCAGCCCGATCCATAATGTCTATATAATCCTTACCATTAGGTCCTCAACCTCTCTCAGTCATTAACCTCACGCCCACTTGGGCATATCGGTGAAAATCAGGGAACTCAGCCCAAACAGTTTCATATATTAAGAAGTAGAGTGATGAAACCGGATTTTAAACAATAAACAGGTAAAACATGACTGGGGATATGCTTTCAAATCAAATAGAGTGAGGAAGGTAGTAAAAATACCCCTAAGGGTCTAAACAGGTCGACACAAGGCCCCAAACACGGCATACATCCCAAAATATAGTATCAATCTCAAAACTCGAGATATCATAAGATTTCAAATCAAATACGCGGCTTGATAGTCGCTACGGGATGGACCAAGTCACAATCCCTACCGGTGCAGGCCCATATACTCGTCACCTGGCATGTGTGTCACCTCATTTATCAAAATAATATGAAATACCAGGGTTTCATACCCTCAGGTCTAGATTTATAATGGTTACTTACCTCAAACAGGATGAAATGCTACTCTGCGACGCCCTTGCCTCTCAAATCGGTCTCAACTCGCGTCGAATCTATCCAAAACATAATCATAAAATCAATTATATGCCAAGGGAACGACGCCTATGCGAAAATAATCAAATTACATCAAGAATCCCGAAATTAGTCAAACCTGACCCCCGGGCCACAACTCGGATTCCAATGAAAATCACAATACTAGTATCCTTACACTCTCACAAGTTCATACATACCAAATACATCAAAATCCGACCAAAAAATGACCCCTCAAATCCTCAAATCAAGGTCTCCAATTTCAAGCCCTAATCCCCCAATTTGTGTCCTTAATTTCCACTAACACCATGATTAAACAATGGAAAATGGTCATAAACACAAGTAATGAAGCTTAAGTGGCTTACCCAGATGATAACCTTCGATTTCCCTTGAAGAATCACTGCCCTAGCTCACTTCCCATCTTCAAAAATGGAGAACTTAGTAAAAATTCGCAAAGGAAACCTTATATACTTTCTGACCCAAGGATTTCACACCTGCGGTCCCTTTTCCGCTTTTGCGGTTTTCACTTAAATTCCTGGAACCGCACCTGTGACTTACCTTCCGCACCTACGGTCTCGTAGGTGCGTTCAAGCTTTCGCACCTGTGACTTCTGGTCCTCTAGCCCATGGCCGCTTTTGCGGCTTCCCCAATGCTTTTGCGATCACGTACCTGCGGTTCCCAATCCACAAGTGCGGTTATGACAGGGACAACAACTTCAGCTGCTCATTTCCAAATCCAAACTTTCCGAAAATCTTCTGAATTCATCCCAAGGCCCCCGAGACCTCAACAAAAAGTACGAACAAGTTATATAATAATTATCAAACTTATACCAACCCTCAAAACACTCAAAACAACATCGAATCTTCAAAACACCCTCAGATTCAAGTCTAAGGTTTCCAAATCTTCCAAATTCCGCTTTTGATCAAAATTCAAATGACCTGGAATTTTGCACACACATCACAAATGACACAACAGACCTACTACAATTTCCAGAATTCCATTCCGACCCCGATATCAAAATCTCCACTATCAACCGGAAAACACCAAAATTCCAATTTCACCAATTCAAGCCTAAATCTACCTCGGACCTCCAAAACATATTCCAATCATATTCCTAAGTCTCAAATCACCTTCCAAAGCTATCTGAATCATAAAAGCTAATTCCAAGGTCGTTTTCTCACAAGTCAACTTCCGGTTGACTTTTTCAACTAAAAGGCCAACTTAAGAAACTAAGAGCCTCATTTCTCTACAAAACCACTCCAAACACAAACTAACCAACACAATGCGATGAAATACAACTGAACAACATGTAAAGAAGCAGAAATGGGAGAAACAGAGTGGTAACTCATGAAACGATCGGCCGAGTAGTTACACTTAATAAGCTGATATTTTTTGTCCTGGATTCAATAGTTTTGTCGTAAAGCTTTTTCAGAAACTTCAGCAGAAGATGCTGAAGTTATTTAGTTCATTTCTAAAAACTTCAACACTTGATAAGCTGAAGTTTTTGTCTTAGATTCAATAGTTTTGTCGTAAATCTTTTTCAAAAACTTCAGCAGAAACTGCTGAAATTATTTAGTGCACTTGTAAATACTTCAACACTAAATAAGTTGAAGTTTTATCCTACCATCGACACTTTTGTTATGAATTTTAACCAAAAATTCAACCTAAAAAGCAGAAGTTATTTACTTCATGCTGAAGTTTAGCATGCTGAATTTCAACAAAAATATACTTAAATTCATGAAAAAGAGACAAATGTATTTGATACAACCCAAGGCAACTAAAAAACTAATTAATGCGAATAAAACAAAAATTTAAAAGATAGACATCTCATAATTCACACAAATTAATGTATATTCACAAAATTCAATTTTTTTTTCACTTACATCCTTAAAAAAAGAAAAAAAATATGTTTTGTTTACAAGTTATTATCTATTCAAAAAATTCACAGAGTCTCTTCATATTCTCCATAGTCATGTCCTAGTTGCTCTTCTGGAGTTTTGATAACCGCTATCTTGTTACCACTTTCCATGAGTCCAAAGATTTGCAGCCAATTTTCCGTTGAATGTCAATGCATGTATTTGGTTATAGAACTCTAAAATTCTCTTCTAACTGAACTTTTCTAATATTATTTTTTAGGAACTGCCGTCTTCTTTCATATGAAAAAACAAGAAAATGGTTGCAAAGACATGCTTGCTGGTGTGCAGCTGAGAATTCGTGGGAAGTAAAGATAATGAAAGAGAAGTCCAAAATACTTCATATGTGACAGAGAGTGGCCACATTTTGTGGTGCATCACAAACTCGAGCTCCAGTACATTTTTCTCTTTTTACTAGTTGATAAATCTAACTTTATGTCGTGCCCTACACCAAGAGAGAAATGTCCCGGAGCTCGAGTTTGTGATGCACCACAAACTGTGGCCGCTCTCCTTCATATATGAAGTATTTGGACTTTTCCTTCATTATCTTTGCTTCCCACGAACTCCCTACTACACCGAATAAGCATGTCTTTGCCAACATTTTCTTGTTTTTTTTTGAATATAAATTTAAAGAAATATGATAGAAGTCTATGGATGACTATGAACTTTTCAAGTGAAGAGATTGTTAATATAGCCGAAGAGTGCACCTAATCAATTTAATATTTATAAATATAAAAGTTACTTTTCTGGTCTGTTTACTATTTTACATTCAGAGAAATTGAATGTAACAAGATAAGTAGATGGTAGAACAAGTAGGTGGTAAATGCAAAAACAAATGTAACTTCAGCCCTAATAAATCCAAAGTTTTTCTATAGTATAAAAATAACTCCAGCCTCAAAAGTTTTCACATAATCAATATAAATACAAAAGTAACTTTTCGGGTCATTTACTATATGGTCGGACAAATTTAAATGAAAGATGAACTGGTGCTAAAAGACAAAAAATAGCTAGTAAATGCAAAAAGATAAGTATCAAGTTAATAAAACACCAAAACATGTTGAAGTTTTTGTCATGAGCTTTTTCAAAAACTTCAGCAGAAGATGCTGAAGTTAGTTAGTTTATATGTAAAAACTTCAGCACTAACTAAGCTGAAGTTTTTGTCCTAGATTCAATAGTTTGTCGTAAATCTTTGTCAAAAACTTCAGCAGAAGGTGCTAAAGTTATTTAGTTCATATGTAAAAACTTTAGCACTAAATAAGCTGAAGTTTTTGTTCTGGATTCAATAGTTTTGTCGTAAAGCTTTTTCAAAAACTTCAGCAGAAGGTGCTAAAGTTATTTAGTTCATATGTAAAAACTTCAGCACTAAATAAGCTGAAGTTTTTGTCATGGATTCAATAGTTTTGTCGTAAAGCTTTTTCAAAAACTTCAGTAGAAGGTGCTGAAGTTATTTAGTTCATTTCTAAAAACTTCAGCATTTAATAAGCTGAAGTTTTTATTCTGGATTCAATAGTTTTGTCGTAAAGTTTTTTCAAAAACTTCAGCAGAAGATGCTGAAGTTATTTAGTTCATTTCTAAAAACTTCAACTTATTAACTTCAGCACTTGATAATCTGAAGTTTTTGTCCTGGATTCAATCGTTTTGTCGTAAAGGTTTTTCAAAAACTTTAGCAGAAACTGCTGAAGTTATTTAGTGCACTTGTAAAAACTTCAGCACTAAATAAGCTGAAGTTTTTGTCCTACAGTCGACATTTTTGTTGTGAGACCAAAACTTCAGCTTTGTATACGATAAAATCGAAGGGTCCAATTTTATCAGATGTTATGATGCCTCGTAAGCATATTTCACAAGGTTCGAGACTAGGGTCGAGGTTCACCTTGAAGGCTACCGACGCTTGACCTCGGGGCAAAGAAAACCAACGGCTATGATGGAAAAGTGGGGAGTTTTCAAGGCGCACAACTAGGGCTGATAAAGTCTAGTGAGCTAAGTTCAGACCTGAATCATAGTGTCAACTAGCTATCCGATACCCATATCTTTGTAATTAATACATTTGTACTATGTTGGGATTCCCCCTCATATATAAAGGGGATCCTTGTCATCTTGTATACATCTGCTCTCTAACACATTCTCTTGGTCTCGTTATCTCATTTATTGCTCATATTTATTGTGTTATATTTATTGTTCATCCTTTATTGCTTATTATTGACCATAAAGAGCCGTCTGTGATTTATTTATAACTATTAGTGCCCATCGACCACCTTCGATAACTCCCAACCGAGCTTTAGACTCGACCCCGAGGCCCTCAAATAGGAAAGCTCGAGGCCCCGATTAGCAGCGATTCGATTTGATTAGCATATCGTTTTTAAGCTCTTATTTCGTGTCTAAGTCTTTCACATAACATCAACTGCCTAACAACTAACATGAAAATAGATCACGTATTTTTAGAACTAATAAATCAAATTTAATTGTTATTACCATTTTCACGGTAAACAGTTTGGCGGCCACCGTGGGGCTAAAAATAATAGTGATTATTTTCTTACTGGTTTAGCCAAATAACAGAAGTTATCTTTCACACTTTTCCTAGTCCAAGATCTTTGATTTCAGGTCAAAATGCTTAAATCAGTAAGTGTGCCCAAAAACAACAGCCTCAAAAACTATGGGAAAGGCGGTACTGTCACTCCAGGTATGGGTGTGCCACCACGAAACCCTGAGAACACACCGGGGCCGATTCCCAAAGGTACGACCTCGTGCGATGGCCAAGGCATTAACGCCGGTCCTCATATTAATTAGGGAGTGCACCAAGAAACTCAGCGGGAAACTCGGAAACATCCAACCTGGGCAAAAAGAGAGATTCCTCAGAACGCCGTTCATATATTATCGGGGGGACCGACATTTCCCAAGGACCCATGATCAAAAGGATAAAAATATCTGCTGCAATCGAGGGGTCAATCCGAGACCGCATGACCGAAGACACCCTTGCATTCAGCGAGGAAGATCTTAAGACCGTGGCAGAATCACACAACGACGCGCTGGTAGTTTCATTCCTTTTAAGCAACATTCAAAGTAAACGTATGCTCATGGATCTAGGCAGCTCTGCCAACGTAATCAGGTCAAATGTAGTAGAACAACTTGGGTTGCTCGATCAAATCGTGCCCACCTCCCGGGTCCTCCACTCGAAATAACGAAAGGACATATTGTCCTCCCGGTAGACATGTTCGGTACAGTCCAGAATACCAAGTTCCACGTTATCATTGGTGACATGAGGTACAATGTATTGCTTGGCAGACCGTGGATACACAGCATGAGGGCAGTGCCATCAACTCTGCACCAGATGATAAAATTTCCAACAAAAGATGGCATAACAACCATATATGGAGAGCAGCATGCGGCAAAAGAAATGTTCGCAATTTTACCGGAGGCACCAAGCCCCACACACTCCACCTCGGACAAGTCTAGGAACATAGAGACCCCCGAGGATGATGAAGAAGATTTCCTCGCCCCTCGAACTTTCTTTGCCCCCGAAGAGTCGGAAGCAATTAAATCGACAATTGAAAAACTGAAGCAAGTTGTTTTGATTGAGCATCTCCCGGACCGGAAGGTATACCTGGGAACGAGATTAACCCCTAAACTCAGGAAAAAACTCATTCAATTCCTTATTAACAACATCGACTATTTTGCTTGGTCTCATTTAGATATGATAGGAATCCCGCAGGAAATAACCACCCACCGACTGAGTGTTGACCCCAGGTTTATATCGGTGAAGCAAAAAAGAAGACCCCAGTCTGAAGTAAAACAAGCATCCATCAAGGACGAAGTAATGAAACTCCTTAAAATAGGGTCTATCAGAGAGGTAAAGTATCCTGAATGGCTGGCCAACGTAGTGGTAGTGCCCAAAAAGGGAAATAAGTTAAGAATGTGCGTAGATTATAAATATTTAAATAAGGTGTGCCCCAAGGATTCTTTCCCATTGCCTAACATCGATCGTCTGATCGATGCTACGGCCGGCCATGAGACCCTCACCTTTCTCGATGCCTACTCGGGGTATGACCAAATTCAGATGAACCTCGAGGATAGGGAAAAGACTTCGTTCATCACAAAGTATGGTACCTACTATTACAATGTAATGCCCTTCAGGCTAAAAAACATCGGGGCCACGTACTAACGCCTAGTTAATAAAATGTTTGAGAATCAAATAGGCAAATCCATGGAAGTTTATATCGATGACATGCTAGTTAAATCCTTGCGTGCAGAGGACCATTTGAATCATTTGCAAGAAACATTCGATATCCTCAGAAGTTATAACATGAACCTTAACCCCGAGAAATGTGCCTTCAGAGTGGGTTCTGGCAAATTCTTAGGCTTCATGGTATCAAATAGGGGGATCGAGATCAACCCCGAAAAAATCAAGGCCATCGAAGAAATCATAGTTGAAAATAATGTAAAGGCCGTGCAACGGATGCGGGGCGGATAACGGCTCTAGGCAGATTCATATCGAGGTCGTCGGACAGGAGTCACCATTTATTCTCTTTACTCAAAAAGAAAAACAACTTTGAGTAGACCCTAGAATGCCAACACGCCTTAGAGGAACTAAAGAGGTATCTGACTAGTCCGCCTTTGCTCCATATGCCAAAAGAGGATGAAACCCTGTATCTATACTTGGCCATATCCAAAATAGCGGTAAGTGGTGTGCTGGTTCGAGAAGAGCAAAGTACGCAATTTTCTATTTATTATGTAAGTCAGACCCTAAGGGATGCCAAAACTAGGTATCCGCACCTAGAAAATTAGCTATTGCATTAATAAGCGCATCGCGAAAACTGAAACCCTATTTTTAATGCCACCGTATCTGTGTTTTAGCAACGTACCCTCTCTGAAGCATATTGCATAAGCCCGAATTATCGGGCTGATTGGCCAAATGGGCCATCGAACTCGGGGGGTATGATATCGAATATCAACCCCGAATGACCATCAAGTTCCAGATTCTGGCGGACTTCGTGGACGACTTCTCACCCATCTCGTACCCGAGGTAGAAAAGGAACTCTTTCTAAAATCAGGCGCATCTTCCGAGGTATGGACCCTGTTCACCGACGGCGCCACAAATGTAAGAGGATCCGAGCTCGGTATAGTCCTGAAGCCGCCCACGGGTGGCATAATCAGGCAATTTATAAAAACTGCAAAATTGACTAACAATGAAGCCGGGTATGAGGCTATGATTGTAGGTCTGGAATTAGCCAAAAGCCTGGGAGCTGAGTCCGTCAAAGAAAATGCGATTCACTCCTGGTAGTAAACCAGGTAAATAGGAGCTACGAGGTCTGAGAAGAAAGGATGCAAAGGTATTTGGACAAAATCCAAATTACATTATGCCGTTTCAAAGAATGGACCCTGGTCCACATACCTTGTGAGCGGAACAGCGAGGCCGATGCCCTCACAAACCTGGGATCATCTATTGAAGAAGATGACCTACTCCTCGAGGCTGTTATCCAGTTCTCCAAATCAGTGGTCGAAGGAGGTCATGTCGAGATTAACTCTACTAGCCTAATATGGGATTGGAGAAATAAATACATCCACTATCTGAAAGATGGAAAGTTACCCGCGGACCCAAAGGAATCGAGGGCCTTGCAAACCAAAGCATCCCGGTTCTCGCTCGATGTAAATGGGACTCTATACAGAAGAACCTTCGATGGACCCCTAGCAGTATGCCTGGGGCCAGGGGACACAGACTATGTACTCCGAGAAATCCATGAGGGTACTTGTGGAAATCACTCTGGTGCTGATTCCTTAATCCGAAAGGCGATCAGGGCAGGCTACTACTGGGACAACATGAAAAAAGACACTAAGGAATTCGTCCGCAAGTGCGACAAATGCTAGAGATTTGCCCATATGATTCACCAACCCGGCGAATAGCTGCATTTAGTCTTATCACGATGGTCATTCATGAAATGAGGAATGGACATCATCGGACCCCTACCAACGGTGCCAGGTAAAGCTAAATTCATTTTATTTATGACTGACTATTTCTGAAAATGGGTGGAAGCGCAGGCCTTCGAGAAGATAAGAGAAAAAAGAAGTCATTAACTTCATCTGGGATCACATCATCTGCCGATTCAAGATTCCTTCCGAGATAACATACGATAATGGGAGGCAGTTCATTGAGAGCAAAGTAACACAATTCCTTGAGGATCACAAAATCAAGAGAATCCTGTCAATGCCTTACCACCTGTGTGCAAACGGCCAGGCCGAGTCCACAAAAAACCATCATCCAAAACTTAAAAGAGAAGTTGGAAAGTGCTAAAGGAATATGGAGAGAAATATTGCCCGAAATGCTTTGGGCATATCGAACAACCTCAAAGTCAAGGACAGGGGAAACATCTTTCTCTCTAGTATGTGGAACCGAGGCCCTGATACCAGTGGAAGTCGGGAAGCCAAGCACCAGATTCTGGCACACCATTTAGAGCTCGAACAACGAGGCCATGACTACGGCCCTCGAACTATTAGATGAAAAGCGAGAAGCCTTGTTGGTCCGAATGGCTGCCCAAAAGCAGAGGATCGAAAGATATTATAACAGAAGAACAAACCTCTGACATCTCGGAGTCGGGGACTTGGTCCTAAGGAAAGTCACCCTCAACACCCGAAACCCTAATGAAGGAAAGCTAGGCCAAAATTGGGAAGGACCATACCGCGTCCTCGAAATAATCAGCAAAGGGTCGTACAAGCTCGGTACCATAGAAGGCGAGCAGCTTCCAAGCAATTGGAACATATCAATGCTGAAACAATACTAATACTAAGGCATGCGTTGCACTCTTTTCCTTCGACCGGATTTTATTCCAAAAAGGGTTTTACCGGCAAGGTTTTTAATGAGGCAACACCCATATCCTACCTGAGGAAGACTCAACAAATATTCAAGGCTTCTTTTGCAATCAACCTCCAATACTGGGGAGCATCCCCCCCAGAAGGTCACCAACTCAGAAAAGCCAAGATACGCCAGGAAGAGTCTTGGTAGGAAAATAATATACCGGGCTAAACGGTGGAGCAAACCGTGTCTGCATAGAACAACCCAGCCCGCAACAACAAAAACATGTATAATTGTACCAAGTAATCAAAGAATACTTCCCAAAAGAAGTTGGCATCTCAAGGAAGCTCGATATTTTTGCAAAAAAAAGGTCCCCAAAGCCCAAAAAATGTCCCTAATACTCGGGGACTGGCGCCAACAACTTCAAACAATGCGACCCCCGGGTCGGAGCTCCTAACTCATAAGCCCTCAATGAGGCAGCGACGAGATCACAAAACAACTCTAGAGCCAAAAATATCCCGAACCCTTGGGGACTGGCGTCAAAAGATCAAGGCTACACGACCTCCGTGTTGGAAACTCCGAAATCGTAAGCCCTCGATGAGGCAATACCAAGTTCACAAGTAATGGCTCCCGAGCCAAGAAACCCTCGATGACTCGGGGACTGCCGTCAATCGCCATCTCCATCGACTAATCAAAACCCGAGGCCATAAGACCACATGCGGGCAGCCTCGGTCTCATAAGAACTATATAAGGCAACAACAATATCTGCAAGACCTCAAGCAAGGTGTGAACCATACTTGTACCAAGTATCTAAAACTGTAAGACCTCAAAGGCATGTAAAACTTTTAAGATCTTACTAAAGGCATAAACCCGATCTCAAAGTTTTGGCTATATATCAAACTTGTAAGACCCCTAAAAAGGCATACCCTCGATATAGATACCGAAACTACTTCACTTGGGACTTAAAGGCTCCGGCCAAACACAAATGACTCCGATCACAAGGCTGTACCAGCCAAAACTAACGCGACTCGAGGATGCCCGACCATCGCTATAAATCACAAGCCTTCAATTACTTTGAATATACTTCAGAAAGAAATGGTTAAACATGCTACCCTCGACATAGGCAAAAGAGTTTCAACCACATCAGCTCCTAAACAACTGACTTTGAGATACTCATCCCCCGAGCCAAACCTCCCGACATGCTCGATCATCGCCATATAATGACTCACAATCGAGGTTTTTTATTAAGCCGTCGAAGAGTCAGGCAAACATTATTTTAAAAAGTTCTTAACGAGGGAAATTAAAGCCTATATTAGAGGTCACATCGACCCAAGATGTAAGAGCCATTATCGCCAGCCCACACAAAAGGTCACATTGACCCAAACCATTGTCGCTAGCCCATACAAAAGGTCGCATCGACCCAAGGCGTAAGAGCCATTGTCGCCAGCCCACACAAAAGGTCACACCGACCCAACGCGTAATAGCGTAAGGGCCAACTTGCAATTCAACAACTTGAAGGTCGATTGAGCTTGATTCGTAACCCCATTTGGAGACTGAACCTAAAACGGTTAACTCAATATGCCCAAGAGCAAATGCGTAAGAGTCACTGTCGCCAGCACTAAAATTAAAGGTCGCATCAACCAAACGCGTAAGAGCCACTACCGCCAGCGCTAAAATCGTAGGTCATAGTGACCCAAAGTCTAACCCAAGAACACTCAGGGACCGACTTTCGACCATCATGGGCTGCTCAGTAAATAGCAAAAACCCAAGGGCATAACCCAAGTTCTAAGATCTCGAATAAATTGTCAAAAGCATTGCCTATTATTCTCAAAAGGAAAAGGGGAAAAGAAATGATAAAAAGCGAAAATCCTATTATACATATGGCTCACGGAGGTACGTTTACAAGGCTTTTGAAAAATCCTTACAAAAAAGAGGCCAAACAGAACCCCAATCCATCATCGAGCCCGCATTTTCAACAGCTACGCTAGAGGTTGTGCCCCAACGGTTTCGGCTACAGCCCCAGGACCTTCGACGGTCGTTTCCCCTCAAGAAATCCTTCTTCCATTCTCGTCATCTTCTAAGCCACTACCCGACATATCTCCAGAAGTAAACAGGGCAGGAGCTCTCTCCTCTAGGGTCTTCAACCTCTCGGGCCCAGCAGACAACTCGATATCCCTTGCATGTATGTCCTCTAGAGTTTGACTCCGAGATTCTGGCCAAGCATGCTCCACGGCTCGAGTCAATTTCAGTTCGACCCCCTCGATCACTCTCCCGGTGTGAGCATTTATTGCAACGGCACCCTCTTTGTGCGTAAATGTAAGCGCCTCAGCTTCGGTTTTGATCCCGGTTAGTGCAACTACTAACTCAAAGTGGAGACCTCTATATTTGTCACTGTCTGCCCTCGCATCTTGAAGCTAACGACTGATTGAGTCCATCTTTTCTTGAAGAGTATCCCTCTCAGAGGTTATCTCTCTCACATGCTGTTTGAGTTCGAGGACTTCAGAATATCTAGCTTGGAGCCTTTCCCTCAGCAGGCCACCTTCCTTCTCAAACTGCATGGATCAAATCCAGGACATTAAAACATTGGGATCCGAAAAACATTCAGATAATAGCAAAAAGGAAACTACATAACTTGTCCAATAAGATGAGCCTTCTCACGCTCATGATGGGTCACCTCGGCCTAAAATCGGGCGAAAGTCTGGTTATAAAGCGCCTTGACCTGAAGCCATGAAAAAGACAAGATAGAAAGACAAATATCATAGCGACAAAAATTAGAACGAAAGACAGTATTTACAAAAGCTACCTGCTCACAAAGCCTGCTCATCTTGCTGAAGACGAGTGAAGCATCGAGCCTGGGAATTCCCTTGGGAGCGGCTGAAGGCCTTTCGAGTGCCTCTCTATCTCTTATAGGCACCCCCGCATCGAAAGATTCTTCATTTTGCACATCTTGAATTTTCTTAGGGGGTAAAGTCATTCCCTAAGGAGAATCACTCACGACAACGGCACCAGTAGAGTCAATCAGGGCCATCTCTTATCCATGAAGGGCTCTAAAACTAGGCTCCTCCAAACCGCTTACCAAATGCATTCTATCTCGAGGGGTATTTTGGCCATCGGCCGACTCGGGGACATTGCCTGATACCCCCTCAGTGCCCTCCTCATTCTGATGTTGGACCACGACACCATCAAGCTCCGGCTCAAGAGCCACCATCTCTACGACCTGAGGATCGGTTAGGTTTTCCCCTCCCTCGGGCGTTATCAAGAAATTATTTTCCCCCTCGCTTTCAACTCGGGGACTTCCAACTGTTCCTGGAGTTGGGGCTACCGAGTCGGCCCTAGTTTCTTCCACCTTGACCTTCTTGGATTCCGAAGGTTCATTCGATGGCTCCCTTTGCCTTTTCTTCCCTTCATCAGGTCCCAAAGTACTCTCTTCGCCGAGTGATGTTCCCTTCATCAAGGGAATCTTCCCCAGACATACACGAATAAAAGAGGTAAGCACAGGGAGTGAGAGCACTATTAATAGCAATGTAGGTTAAAAGGTACGACTGAAACAGGGGCGAAAGCTCACCATGATCCTTAGCTTCCCATCATGTTCGAGACAGGTCACACCATACTCGCTCGGCATATGGGAAAATCGAGTCTAGTCAGCCGATCCAACCCAAGAGGTCTATAACCGCGCTAAGATAAATTGCCAGGGCTGCACCAGCGAAAAAAATTAAACGCATGGAAAGATGTACCTAAAAAGATGCAAGGAAATGCTAGATAGTGTATCTACTTACGTTCCATATTCCACCTTTCGGGGAACAACATCCTTTCCACCGGGATCAGGTACGAAGTCCTTACTCGGACAAAGCGGCTCATCCACCCTCCGTTCCCAACTTCTTCGATACAAGCAAAGAGGGCCCTTGGAGCTCGGCAGTGGAGCTTAATCAGACCCCCACGGAAGAGATGGGGGTTGTACATCCTGATCAGGTGATCGAGGGTGAAGGGCATTTCCTCAATCATGCTCACATAGTACCTGATCATGTAGACAATGTGCTAGAATGAAGGGTGAATTTGGCAGAGGGTCACTTGGTACCGTTGCCAGAAGTCGAGAATCACGAGGTCTATCAGAGGCAAGGATGGCCCCACCGACCCAAGGGTAAATGGGTAAGTATACACACTAAGGAAATCGGCTTTGTATGTTGTTACATCCTCCTCCCGAGTAGGGATCTCCATAAGCACCGTGTCCCCCAGTGGCAATTAATCCTCATTCTTTCGACGTCTGATACCGAGCTAATATACTGAGATAGAGGCTCGCGACGCCCAGGCTTCGAAGAAGGTCTCTCACCCTTGAAATCCGAAGTTGTTGCAAAAAATTTTGGAACACATTCCTCAACACGAGAAGGCATTATCGTTTTGCCTTTAGATGGAAGCAAAGAAGAGGAGGTCACGCTCTCTTGAGAAGCAGAGGCGGAAGTTTTCGCCATTCCTAAAAGATTCCGGAAGAAAAAGGGAAGTTGCGTTTCTAAGAAGGAACAAAAGTAAAGGAAGAAGGAACCTTTTTTGGGGGGTTTGGTGGTGCAGTAAGTTGTAAAGAACGAGAAGAGAAGTATTTATAGAGGCCCCGCACGCACACTGAAGGATGCCAAGGGACAGCCAACCACCGTAATCAATGCAAAGGCTTTTAGGGGAAGTGTGTACGTCATCTTTTGGCACCGTATGACTGCCGTCATTACGGAAATACCAGAGGGGTAGGAATTCAAGATCGTTTCTTATCACTTTCACTCTAAGAAACGCGGGGACTATCTGTATACGGTAAAATCGGAGGGTCCAATTTTATCGGAAGTTATGATGCCTCGTAAGCATATTTCACAAGGTTCGAGACTAGGGTCAAGGTTCACCCTCGAAAGCTACCGATGCTCGACCTCGGGGCAAAGCAGACCAATGGCTATGACGAAAAAGTGGAGAGTTTCCAAGGCACACAACTAGGGCTGATAACGTCTATTGAGCTAAGTTCAGACCCGAATTGTGGTGTCAACTAGCTGTCACATCCTCATATCTTTGTAATTAATGCATTTGTACTATGTTGGGATTCCCACTCTTATATTAAGGGGATCCTTGTCATCTTGTAAACATTTGTTGCTCCATACTAAATATACTAGAACATTCTCTCTGCTCTCTAACACATTCTCTTGGTCTGGTTACTCATTTATTGCTCATATTTATTGTGTTCTATTTATTGTTCATCATTTATTGCTTATTATTGACCATAAAGAGATGTCTATGATTTATTTATAACTATTAGTCCCCATTGACCACCTTCGATAGCTCCCAGCCGAGCTTCAGATTCGACCCCAAGGCGTTCAAATAGGCAAGCTCAAGGCCTCGATTAACATCGATTCGGTTTGATTAACATCTCATTTTTAAGCTCTTATTTCATCTCTAAGTCTTTCACATAGCATCAACTTCCTAACAACTAGCATAAAAATAGATCACGTATTTTTAGAACCACTAAATCAAATTTAATTGTTATTACCATTTTCACGGTAAACAAGCTTAAAAAGTAGAAGTTAATTACTTCATACTGAAGTTTAGCATGCTGAATTTAAACAAAAATATACTTAAAATTCATGATAAAAGACACAAACATATTTGATACAACCCAAGGCAACTAATAAACTAATTAATGCAAGAAATATATGCGCACTTCAATATGCTGCAAATGAACAACAGCAAATGAAAATATGTGAAATAAAAACTTTAGTATGCATAAGTATGAAGTTTAGAAAAAACGCATTACAAAACTACAAACAGCATGACAAAAACTTAAGCATATTCAATTTGAAGTGTTAGGAAATAATCTAAAAAACTTCAGCATGTTTGATTTAAAAGTTTAGAAAAAAGCTAGAAAATGCTTGTCAAAAACTTCAGCAGAGTTATGGTGAAGTTTTAGCAAATAAGTTAGACAACTTCAGCAGTTTTACTATGAATAAAGTTGAAGTTTGCCAAATTACAGTACAAAAACTTTACTATAAAAATAAGCTGAAGTTTTGCGAAATACAGTTGAAAACCAATTCAAAAAACAAACTTAATAACTTACTTCATCCGAAAGATCAAAGGTATGATCCACAAGCTCGGTAAAGAATGAATTTGGAATATCAATTCTAGCTAATCTGAATGGATTGGAATTATATGCACTGGCATCCGTCTCCAACCACTCTGTAAATCTTTGCATCAATCCAATGTCTTGATTAATATAATGGAAGGGACACCTTCGTGTAGTCTTTCCTACTTTCCAATACTGCCCCCTTCACTTTTGTTTAGAAATGAAGTAAGGAGATCTCAACCAAATACTCTCCACACGAATCATTTTCCCTTTTTTATCTGGTTTTCTTTTTGCTTACACTTCCTCCAGTTCCGTCACAACTAACTACTGTTGTTCAGTAGCAGGAGAAAAATCCACAGCCATGGTGGCAGATACTTGACCAACTCCATGCTGTTCATGATGTTCTTGTCTCTCTTCACCAATGACAACAGCAGCAGAATTACCTTCTGAACTAGTCCTTTGTGTACTACCAAGCGAAAATGAACATAAATTGAAGTTGGGGATGTCACTAGTGTCACACAAAACATTACGAGAACTGGACATCTTACTTCTCTTAGGATTTGGAAGAAGTTGTGATGCATCAGATGAGATCTGCAAAAGTAAGGAAAATATAAACATAAATACAACATATACAAAAACACATTAGGCAAAAAAAACACCTTGTAATCGAATTGCAGAAAATAACTACCTGGTCTAAGTGTTGAGACACAGATGATGTTTGCATTCCAACAGATCCACTTCCTTTACCATCAGATAAGTCTATATCTTCATGCAAAAAAAATTAAATAATACTAACTAAATTTTATAAAATAATACAAACACACTTCACACCTGTTTGTGAGCCAACAGGTGTGAATAGATATATTTCTCCTTTTTCATATAGCCGAATAAGCTCACCAAATTCTTTTTGAGTTGCATTAAGTCTTTCTGAATAATCATTATAAAACATACATGGATAACATGTAATAAATTCATGATCTATAGAATACCTTGACGTTATTCTTCCACTGTGGTTTCGCCAGGCTGCATACCTTTGTCGATATCAGCAGCTCCAGCTTCATTCAATTGTACACCAATATCGAGGAGCATTGAATTATTCTCTGGAAGGATTTTCTCAACTCTATCTTCATACAATTCAACATTATCAGAGAGTTTTTGAGTTGTATCAATTGAAGCACAACTATTTTCAACTTCCACTGCATATTCATAAAGAGGGGGGATGGATCAATGACCGCTGCATATTCATAAAGAGGGGGATGGATCAATGACCTATATATATAACATAGAAAATTTATACCAGTAGTGAAAATTTCCTGTGTATCTAGACCTACAAGTTCCTTGCAAATAGCTAGTGCATCTGCAAACCGATTGCCTTTCCCAATAGTTCTACACACATCACTCATTGTGAGTTCTAAAGTACCAACAGGTGCATGATCTCCATCGCCAAACAAACTGCCTTTTGCAATATCACTGCCCAAAGCACAACTCAGTGCATGTTTTTCAATATCAACAACTTGATCATCTGCACCTTTCTCAGTTGATAACTCTTCATCATTTCCATCTTTACTTAGTCTATCAACACTGGAATGTTCCTCTCCAACTGTCACGACTTGGATTTTCCACCCTCGGGAGTCGTGATGGAACCTACTCATGAAAGCTAGGCAAGCCAATTATTAGGGCTCTACACAGTAACAATCAATCTTGAACAGTTATAAACAGAAACTAAAGTTAAACAGTTGATAAATGCGGAAGAGTTATAACATGATCAAATAATCCAATACAAGTCTACCGACGGATCTGGTTTCACAACTTCACGAACATCTACGAGTTACTACAAATACTAGTCTGAAATGAAAGTACAATTGTTCTCAAAAAAGAAAGAGACAACATAAATCTAAATAGGAAAGGAGGACTTCAGGCTCTGCGAACTTAGCAAATCTACCTTGGTCTCCCTGGACTGAAGGCAGCAACCTCAACTACTCACCGGGTCTGGTATCGAAATCTGCAAAAAAGAGTGCAGAGTGTAGTATCAGTACAACCGACCTCATGTACTGAGTAAGTGTCGAGCCTAACCTCGACGAAGTAGTGACGAGGCTAGGACACGACAATCATATATACCTGTGTAGTTAAATCATATACAGATAGAATCATAATAACGGGAATCAATAGAATAAAGTGGGAAGGGGACATGATGCGGGGAATAACAAGTTCTAACAATAAGCCAGTAAAGAAGCATCAATAAAGAAGCATAGTGAACATCATATCTACATCAACAAGAATAATGAAACGGTAACACGTGCACGACATCACCCTTCATGCTTTTACTCTTGTCCTCACCATATGAAACAACAGAAACGGCATGGCATCACCCTTCGTGCATTACCTTACATAATCATGGCACGACATCACCCTTCATGCATTAATCCTCACAATATCGGCACGGAATCACCCTTCGTGCATTAACTCTCAAATCATGGCACAACATCACCCTTCGTGCATTAACTCTCATAATATCGGCACGACATCACCTTTCGTGCTTTACACTCTCTCACGATATCATACACGGCATCACCCTTCGTGCTTTACACTCTGCCTCACCCAAACAATAGAAAACAATATGTCTCGGCAAGGGAATCAACAATATCAACTATAACATCCCGGCAAGGGATCCAACTATAACCAATCTCATTTTCAACAATTACTTTACAAAACGGAACTCAACTTGAGCCAATGCTCAACAATAGTCAACTACCATGAAACTTTCATAAACTTGGTTCATCCACTTTCATAAGCTTTGTTCAACATTAATAATCATCAATTTGAGCATGATCGGTACATAATAGATTCACAAAAATCATGATATAAGACTCACGACATGCTTGACACTAACGTATAGATACTCGTCACCACACCTATACGTCGTACTCGATACAAACATATAGCAAATAAACCATAACTCCTATTCCCTCAAGCTAAGGTTAGGCCAAACAATTACCTCGATTCCACAGACAAATTAAGCCTCAACTACCGCTTTACCTCTCGGTTCCATTTCCAATTTGCTTGAATGTAGTCATAATGTACTTAATAACATTAATATATCTAAATAAACCATTTCTAATGCATGAAAATAGGTTTCCCATTGATTTCCCCAAAAAGTCAAAATTGACCCCGGGCCCGCTTGGTCAAAACCCAAAGTCCGAACCAAAACCCGATCACCCATTCACTCACGAACTCAAATATGTAATTAGTTTTCATATCGAACCTCAAATCGAGGTCCAAAACCCCAAAATTTGAAGTGAAATCATGTAAAAAGATGTCATATATTAAAGAAAATAAGTTAGAAGTTGTTTACCTATGATTTGGAGAAGAACCTTTCGTTGGAAAATCTCCCAAGAGAGCTTAGGGTTTGAGGGAGTTTGAAAAATGAAGAAAATCTCGTCTAAGTTGGAATTTACACAGGCGCAGATATCGCATTTCCGATGACAGGTTCGCAAATGCGAACTCGCAAATGCAGCCCAGGTTTTGCAAATGCGAAGGTAGGCCTGCCCTGCTCTCTTCGCAATTGCGAACAATTAGTCGCAATTGCGATGATTGACCTCCCATGATGACTTCGCAATTGCAAAGGCGAAGATCGCAAATGCGATCAAAGGCTGGCCAGTAATTGTGATGAATCTCGCAATTCCTAGGCCTGATAGGCTCGCAATTGCGACATCTAACCTCGCAATTGCAAGATCAGAGCATGCAACACATACCAGATGAAAAATTTAAAACTTCCTAAGTCCAATTCACGCCATAGCCTATCCAAAACTCACCCAAGCCCTCGGGGCTTCAAACCAATCATGTACCTAAAAACATCATATGGACTTGCTCATGCGATCAAATCACCAAAATAACATCAACAACTACAAATTTAACCTCAAATTCATGAAATTCCTTAAGAACATCAAAATTTCCATTTTCTCAACTATAGGTCCGATTTATACCAAACCAATTCCGATTCCTACCAAATTTCACAAATTCAACTTAATTATTATTTTAAAGTTGTACCATGCTCCGGAACCAACATACGGGCTCGATACCATCAATAACACGCATTATTTCATTTCAAAAAGACTTTATATTTTCCTGCAAACAATTTTCTTTAAAGATTCATTTCTCGGGCTTGGGACCTCGAAATTCGATTCCAGGCCTATGCTCAAGTTTCATATTTTCCTACGGACCCTACGGGACCGTCCAATCACGCTTCCGGGTCCGTTTATCAAGAATGTTGACCAAAGTCAACTTTAACTAATTTTTATGACCAAATTCATTATGTTTCTAAAATTTCACATAAAAGCTTTCCAGAAACGTGCCAGGACTGTGCATGCACATGAAGGTGAGATAAAAGGAGGTTTTCAAGGCCTTGGAACATAGTTTGACTCCTAAGGCAAGAGATGACCTTTCGGGTCATCACATTCTCCACCTCTAAAACAACCGTTCATCCTCAAATGGACATAGAAAAGTACCTGAGCCAGTAAAAAGGTGAGGATAACGGCTCCGCATATCGGACTCAGACTCCCAAGTCGCTGCCTCAACTGGCTGACCTCTCCACTGCACACAAACTGAAGGGAAATTCTTCAATCTCAGCTAACGAACCTGCCGGTCTAGAATAGCTACCGGTTCCTCCTCATAGGTCAAGTCCTTGTCCAACTGGACAGTGCTAAAGTCTAACACGTGGGATGGATCGCCGTGATACTTCCGAAGCATGGACACATGAAACACTGGGTGCACAGCTGATAAACTCGGCGGGAACGCAAGTCTGTAAGCCACCTCTCCCACTCGATCAAGAATCTCAAAAGGACCAGTGAATCTAGGACTTAGCTTGACCTTATTCCCAAATCTCATCATGCCCTTCATGGGCGACACCCGAAGCAACACTCGCTCACCGATCATGAATGCCACATCACGAACCTTGTGGTCGATATAACTCTTTTTCCTGGACTGAACTAAATCTGTACCTAACAACCGAGCCTCTCCCAGCTCAAACCATCCAACCAGTGACTTACACCACCTACCATATAAAGCCTCATAGGGAGCTATCTGGATGCTCGACTGGTAACTGTTGTTGTAGGCAAATTCTGCTAATGGCAAGAACTGATCCCACGAACCTCCAAAGCCAATAACACATGCTCGGAGCATATCCTCCAAAATCTGAATGGTACATTCGGGCTATCTGTCCATCTGAGGATGAAATGTTGTACTCAACTTGACCCGTGTGCCCAACTCATGCTGAACTGCTCTCCAGAAATGCGAGGTAAACTGCGTACCTCGATCAGAAATGATAGACACGGGCACACCATGAAAACGAACGATCTCCCAGATATAAATCTCTGCCAACCGTTCAGAAGGATAGGAGACTGCCACAGGAATGAAATGTGCTAACTTAGTCAGCCTATCCACAATAACCCACACTGCATCGAACTTCCTCTGAGTCCGTGGGAGTCCAACAACGAAGTCCATAGTGATACACTCCCACTTCCACTCAGGAATCTCAATCTTTTGGAACAAACCACCAGGTCTCTGATGCTCGTACTTTACCTGCTGACAAGTCAAACACCGAGCTACATACGCAACAATATCCTTCTTCATCCTCCTCCACCAATAATGTTGCCGCAAGTCCTGATACATCTTAGTGGTGCCTGAATGAATGGAATACCGTGAACTATGGGCCTCCTCTAGAATCAACTCACGAAGTCCATCCATATTAGGCATACAAATACGACCGTGCATCCTCAAAACTCCATCATCTCCAACCGTAACCTGCTTGGCACCTCCGTACTGCACTATGTCTCTAAGGACAAGCAATTGAGGATCATCATACTGCCGATCTCGAATATGCTCAAATAATGAAGAACGAACGACTGTGCAAGCTAGCACACGACTGGGCTCAGAAACATCCAACCTCACTAACTGATTGGCTAAAGCCTGAACATACAAAGCAAGTGGTCTTTCACCGACCGGAAAATATGCAAGACTACCCATACTGGCGGACTTCCTACTCAAAGCATCAGCCACTACATTGGCCTTTTCTAGATGATACAAGATGGTGATATCATAGTCTTTCAATAGCTCCAACCACCTCCTCTGCCTCAAATTTATCTCCTTCTGCTTGAACAAGTATTGCAAACTCTTGTGATCTGTGAACACCTCACACGACACACCATATAAATAATGCCTCCAAATCTTCAATGCGTGAACAATAGCTGCTAGCTCCAAATCATGAAATGGATAATTCTTCTCATGGATCTTCAATTGTCGCAAAGCATGCACAATAACCTTGCCATCCTGCATCAACACCGCACCAAGTCCAGTACGAGATGCATAACAATATACTGTATATGGCCCTAAACCTGTGGGCAAAACCAACACCGGCGTCGTAGTCAAAGTTATCTTGAGCTTCTGAAAGCTCGCCTCACACTCGTCCGACCACCTGAACTGGGCACCCTTCTAGGTCAACCTGGTCATCGGGTCTGCAATAGATGAAAACCCCTCCACAAACAGACGATAATAGCCCGCCAAACCCATGAAACTCCGGATCTCTATAGCTGACGTGGATCTAGGACAGTCCTTGGCTTCCGCAATCTTCTTAGGATCCACCTGAATTCCCTCTACTGATACAGCATGACCCAAGAATGCAACTGAACTCAACCAAAACTCACATTTCGAAAACTTAACATATAATTGATTGTCCCTCAGAGTCTGGAAAATGACTTGAAGATGCTGCTCATGCTCATCCCAGCTGCGGGAATAGATCAAAATATTATCAATGTAGACAATCACGAAGGAATCCAAATAAGGCTTGAACACTCGATTCATCAAATCCATGAAAGCTGCTGGAGCATTTGCCAACCCAAATGACATCACTAAGAACTCATAATTCATGTACCGTGTGCGAAAAGCTGTCTTAGGGACCTCGGATGCCCTAATCCTCAACTGATGGTTGCCAAATCTCAAATCAATCTTCGAAAATACTTTGGCACTATGGCACCCCCTTTTTTCCTCTTCGCATCGGAAAATCAGGTTTATGACATTGTGGGTATAAGATAACTCATTCTTTTTGGAAACTGGGTTTTGCATTGAAAGATTCGCCACCTAATGATTTAAGGGGCATTAGGACACCTATAGGGTTCATTTCTAAGTTTGCTTGATAACCAGAGATAGGGTAAGGGCTTGAAATTATCCTAAGGGGAAGGTGTTAGACACCCCTCAGGATCCACTAGTGTGGTTCCAGGTCAGATAGTTTTGTAAATTTGTACAGTTAGCAAATAGACAAGTATAGGCTCAAATAGTAGAGGATTTAGGTTTAAATATATAAGAGTTTGAAAGAACAATTAAAGGCGGACTTTGGAAAATGGAGTCACATTTTTATAGATACTTGGGAATATAAAAGGAAAGGAAAAGGGGAGGGGGGTCCAAGGTTTATTTATAATATGGATCACATCAATGTGATACCTGGTATGACACTCCTCAGAAGAGGGGATACACGTAGTATTTGTGCACCGGTCATCATATCCATATCTACCCTTCCCACCCCATCGAGGTATTAACGCGCAGATTGGTCTCGACCACTATTGCATGCTATTACCCGTAAGTATTGGGCATCAGGGATTTTGAACACAGTCTCGCTAGAGGACCGAGGAAAAGTAGCTGGTGGAGGAGCTACAAAAACATGAGTGGTCAAAGGAGCGGGTGTCACACCTCCTTTTTACCACCCGAGAGAGGATATAAGGGAGTTTTTTAAATTAAAGTGACATTATTCGAAATGGGATTATTTTATTTTATCAGAGTCGCCACTTGGAATAATTTTTTGGGTGTCCCAAGTCACCGGTTTATTTTAAAATCCCAAATCGACGAAATTTTGACTTTATTTTAAAAGCCTGCGAACCAGAAATTTTGTCAACCCGGGAGAAGGTGTTAGGCATTCCCGAATTCCGTGGTTCGAGCAGGGTCGCTTAACTATTAATAATTGGCCCAATTATCTGATTTATTACATGTTTTAAACCTATTGTGCATTTTAATTTTATAACTTCTTTTAATATTTATGAAATTATTTTTGGAACAAGTCACGATTGTCGTACACTTGTTGTTTTGGTACACATTGCAAACCGCGCCATACGAAATGCACCCGTGATTTACGACATTTTTATTTTTATTATTATTCGAAGTTGTTATGATCAGGTCAAATGAAATGCACACCCGAATTGGGGATTTATGTACTGTGACCATGCCACGGGAACCGTTCTCATAGTCACGATGATTTTATTATAAACGTGCCTAAAGCAAACTACGAATGTTCAAAGTGTTTTCTACACTAGTTTTGTATTTATAAGAGGGCCATGGATTATAGGATTCATTTGTGGATGACACGCCTCAATTTATTTTAAAATTTTTTGTATTTCACTAAAAGCAAACTAAGGATGCTCCTATTTAAATCTAATTTGAAATTATGTATCACAACTACGCCACGGGAACCATACCCGTAGTTGTAATGATTTAATTGCGTGCCTAAAGCAAACTACAATGTCTATAAATGGTGTAATTCTCAATTTGGTGATTAAATATATAAAAAAAGTCTTGTCTATAACAACTTTTAGATAAAGCCTGAAGCCTTAACACAATTCAACAAGCATTAAACTTCCACAAAATTCTCCTATTTATTTTAACCCAATTCGTCTCTTGTTTAGGCCAAAGAAATGAAAAGGCCACAATTCTAACAGTTGTTAGCAAATAATTAATAATCCCATAGAAGTGCAAGGAGAATTAATTGACTTCAACATTATAATAACCAAATAAACAAATTCTTTGTTCCAGTTTCTACATTCGCAAAGCATAGCCCAAAAATATGACAAAATTTTATAGATATTGACCTTCTTAAGACAATACTCTTATTTTGGAGCTCGTGTATCTCAGCGATTCAGCTGAGCCTTGACGAAAACTTGATCAGCAACTTCGCCGGAGAAAACTCGTCGAAAGACCTCGACTCAAATTATAACTATGCGACGAACTCGACTCAAAAATGGGGGCATCTTCGAGGTGCTTTTAAATGAGATTTTTGGCTGGTTTGGGTGCTGCATTTTGCAGCTGATTCAGGGCTGTTTGCGAGCTGGTTTTTCAGCTGATTTTAGCTATTGCTTCAACTATGTTTTTTGAAGCTTAAGATGGTATATCTTGGGAATAAGAAGCAGGTGTTTTCATGGCTGTTTGGGGTTGATTTTCAGCTCATTTATGGATGTTTTGGGGGCTGATTTTTGGAGTAATTTGGAGCCGAGATTTAGGCAACAGTGATGAGAGTGAATTAAAAATTTATGGCTGCCGTCTTTTTTTGTAGTCTATGTCTAGGACTAGGTCTTAGAATCTTGTTTGTTTTATAGGGTTTTTTAGGTTAGGGAGTATGAGCCTAGGAATTATGGGCTTGGGAATTGGGCTAAAGACTAAAAAATGGACTACAAGATTCATAAAGACGGGATAAATCCACTCAAAACTAATCCCTCCTTCTAAAATTATATACAATTATAATATAAAACTATAAAACTAATCTTAATTAATCGAACTAAACTATATTAAAACATGAAACTATTTTTGTATTTTCAATATTATATATAAAAATAAAAATAAGGTATTATTTTGTATATTTTATGAAAGATACTTAAACTAAAATATTTTTGTAATTTTCATTTTTTGTAAAGAAATAAAGTAAAAGAGTCAAAATTAGTTGAAATAAAGATATTAGTCCTAAACTAAATATTTAAATGCTGAATATAAAAAATATTGGGGAGGGTCAAAAATCACATGTCTACAGATGCCCCTCTTTGACTGAAAATGCGAAGAGTTTTCAGACAAAGAATGACTAGACAGGTTTTTTGACCCGACCCTTATTTAAGGAGACCAAAAACTAAGAGGAAGGAGAATGTTACCGAGCCCTGGTATCTGAGTTGCCTACATATCCTTGGCTATAAAGAAATCATGTCACGTGTAGTTTAGAATTGAATGAGGTGATGGAGTGTACTGAAGTGGAGAGCCGAGTGAGGTTCTATTCCGTCGAGGTTCTCGTCTGCGGTCCCGTTATTACTTCAAAATCAAAATTAAAAAGACTAACTAAGCCTATCAGCTACGAGTTACAAGATTCTTATCTATTAGTCTTCTGAAGCTTGATCTTGAGTCTTGGTTGGTTCTTCATGCGGACTCTGATCTGAATCTTGATGCTTGTTAGCTGCAGGTATTGGTTCAAACTTCTTCTACTTTTTCGGATCAAGATCGGACATGCAGTGCTCGTGACTTCAGCCATGTCTTGAGCTGTCCACTTCTTTTCTCCGCTTCTGCACTGTGAGTTCACTTCTTTTCTTTTTCTTCTTTTTTTTTTTGGATTGAGACTCATTGTTTAGGCCGTCTCGAACCTGGTGCCTCATGGTAAAAACTTATTCAGGTACCAAAGCAAACAAACAAACGAAATTTTCTGCCCCAGTTTTCAGTAGGAAAATTTCGTGAGTTATTAACAAAAATCTAAACTATTTCTTTATTGAAAGAAATTAAAAGTTGAGGTTGGTATCCTAAATAAAGACTAGGGAGTGAAGACCCTATGTCTAAAATGAAAGCAACTAGGGAGTGGAGACCCTATGTTGGAAAGATTACCAGGTTATGCTGGCATCAACTAGGGAGTGAGACCCTATGCTGGAAAAGATTACCAGGTAAAGTTGGCATCCACTAGGGAGTGGGACCCTATGTTGGAAAGTGAGACTACTGACTTGTGTACCTATGCTAAAATGAACCAAGAAGGATTTTTTTCTTCTTTTTTTTTAAAAAAATCAACTTTTTTTTCTTTTGAGAAAATTATTCTTTGAACTAAATTGCCCCAACGCCTCTTTTTTTTCTAATCGAGACATCTTTTTCTTTTCAAATTATCTTAGGAGAAAATTCGCCAGACTAGGTTTTCTATCTTAGGAGAAAGATTCATCAGACTAAGATTTTTATCCTAGGAGAAAATTCATCTGACTAAGTTTCCTATCCTAGGAGAAAGATTCATCAGACTAAGATTTTGATCCTAGGAGAAAGTTCATTAGACTAGGTATCATTTCTTATCTTAGGAGAAAAATTCATCAGACTAAGATTTTGATCCTAAGAGAAAGTTCATCAGACTATGTCCTTTTTTTCTCTATTTTTTTTTGGTTAGGAGAAAGATTCATTAGACTAAGATTTCTATCCTAGGAGAAAATTCATCAAACTAGGTATCATTTCTTATATTAGGAGAAAAATACATCAGATTAAGATTTTGATCCTAGGAAAAAGTTTATCGGACTAGGTCTTCTTTTTTGTTATCTTAGGAGAAAGATTCATCAGACTAAGATTTTGATCCTAGAAGAAAGATTCATTAGACTAGGTTTTCTTATCTTAGGAGAAAAATTTATCAGACTAAGATTTTGATCCTATGAGAAAATTCATCAGACTAGGTCCCCCTTTTTGTTATCATAGGAAAAAGATTCATCAGACTAAGATTTCTATCCTAGGAGAAAATTCATCAGACTAGGTCTTCTATCTTAGGAGAAAGATTCATCCAACCAAGATTTTGATCCTAGGAAAAAATTCATCAGACTAGGTCCCTTTTTTGTTATTTTAGGAGAAGGATTCATCAGACTAAGATTTCTATCCTACGAGAAAATTCATCAAACTAGGTCTTCTATCTTATGAGAAGGATTCATCAGACTATGATTTTGATCCTAGGAGAAATTTCATCAGACTAGGTCTCTTTTCCTCCTTTTTTTTTGGTATCTTAGGAGAAAGATTCATCAGACTAAGATTTCTATCCTAGGAGAAAGTTCATCAGACTAGTCATTCTATCTTAGGAGAAAAATTCATCAGACTAAGATTTCTATCCTAGGAGAAAGTTCATCAGACTAGGTCTTCTATCTTAGGAGAAAGATTCATCAGACTAAGATGTTTATACTAGGAGAAAGATTCATCATACTAGGTTTCGATCCTAGGAAAAAATTCATCAGACTAGGTTTTCTATCTTAGGAGAAAGATTCATCAGACTAAGATTTTTATTGGAAGAAAATCCATCAGACTAGGAAATTTATCCTAGGAGGAAAAATGTGATAAGCAATGGCAAATTTTATGCATATGCAAACAAATAAAGGCAAAGATTTTGAGAAACTTCCCTTTGTCGGCTCTTCTCTTCTTTTCTTTTTCTTCTCTTTTTTGTTTTTTTTTTGTTTTTTTGAACCACTTTCCTTGCACTGCTTGGTTCCTGTTCAAACAAAGAAAATTTTGTCAGTTTTAAAAGTGGTGGTCGGTTTGTGGCCTTGAGTCTTGAGCATCTTGGCTTTTACTCGATCAGCTTGAGTCGGTCTCAAGAGACTTTTGTTCTGCACCAACTCTGATTGTTTCACACCCAGTACCATTTGTATTTGCAGCTCAAACAGCCTTATCCCAACTGGAGATCTTTGCTTAGGTGATCTTTTCTGATAACTTGAATGACTTCCTACTTTGAGCAATTTGTCTGTCAGAAAGAATCACAAGTATCTTTGTTTGCGCGAAGTAGGCTGACAAGAGTCTTTTGGGGAAGCCTTTGCATGAATCCTCAAGGCATGTTGACAATAACAACTGAGTGTGCTGGCCACATTTACTTTGTGCAACTGAAAAGGCGGTAGCAGATTTTGAAATCTTTTCTTGCTTGTTATGAAAAGGACTGACTCAGAGTGAAGGACACGATGATGCAAAGAAACAAGTATTAACAAGAAACGCCCCTATCGGGAAGGACAGAAGGAAGAGTTTTTTTTTCTTTTTTTTTTGTTTCCTTTTTTTCTTTTTCTTTTTTTCAATAACTAGCCTTAATGATCATGACATGCATTTTGGACTTAATGGCCTGATCTATCAAACTAGCCGAATCTTCCTTTTAGCATTCTCATCACCTTTGAAGTCGGGCTTGTTTGTGTCAATCCTTCGCATCATCTTCATGACTCACTTTCGACTAGTGGAGCCCCGAGGGGTTTTCACCAATAAGTCTCTCTCATTTTTTCTATTTCTTTTTATCTTTCTTTTGTGAGCAACTTGATAGTGTTCTATGTCGTGTGACAATTGTTGCTCATTGCATGCGTCTCTTGACATTCTTGAAGACTTATCGAGAGGTCTTATTGAGAAGGTTTTTGGATAGGGTTGGAAAAAAGGGTCGGCATGAAGGCTCAAAATAGACTCAAAATGATGGGGTTGTAGACTTACAACTCTTGAATCGACTCTTTCAAAAATGAAATAAAATCTTTGCCCTAATTTCAGCTATTGGGGATTTTTGGATTTTTTTTTTTTTGAATTCTTATTTGGTTGAATCGAACCGTAAGGCTACCTACGTATCCTTTTTAAGGAATCAGGTCGAACGTAGTTCAAACATCTGACCTAAACTATTTTTCATCTTTCTTTCTGTTTCTCTTTTTTATTTTTATTTTTTTTCTTTTTTTCCCTTTTCTTTTTTTTTTTGGTTTCCCCCAGCTTCTATTTTTGAGGGCATGGACCTTTGACAATTCTTTTCTTTTCTTTTTTTCTTTTTTTTCTCTTAGGACTTTCTAAAAGCGGCCCCAGTTTGTACTCTTGGGGCATAGACTTTTATTGTTATTTCATTTTTTTTATTCTTTTTTTTTACTTTTGACTCTAAACTTGATTCCAAAAATGGTGGTCAAAGAAAATAACACAGGCTCAAAGGGGTGACAAAGGGTATAAAGTGTCTGGGTAGAAGAAAAAGGACCTCCCAACCTCGAGAACGCCAAACATAGTATATTTTCGTGATCATAGCATCGACGAACAAGTCTGTCTTCTTGGTGTGTCGTGGTCACAAGACACTTTACATCCCTTAGTGTCAAACTTTTCAACAAACTTCAATTGAGTAAACATCCTCAAGCCCGATCTTCACAATGATTTGAAGGTGAATTTTACTTGACCTTAATTCCAACGTATTTCAACTCTTTGTTTATCCTCAAAAGAATTTTTTTTCAGCTATCCAATTCTAGATTAAATCAGTTTCTAAGATTTGGCCAAAATTTCCGCATGCATTTCATGTCATTAGAACAAGTGAAAAAAGAACTAAGAACGGAATGACATAAAAGGATAAACTGTATTTTATTGAGTAAAGGATGAAAGGGTTTGGCAACAAGACAAACAATCTAAAATCCGAGTTACAACCCTGAAATAACTTGGATAATGCAAATAGCAATAGAACAGACAGACAAGACTCACGCAAACAGAATGGAGGGATAGAAGGGTTTGACACATTAAAACAAATAAAATCTAGATCACAACCCTGAAATAACCCAGATAATAGAAAAAATGTCAAAACAAGCTTCCAAGATTCCTTCCTAGTGAGGAGGGAATGACTTTTCAATAGCTAGGCTTGACATTTAGCCACAAATTTGCTCATCAAAATCAGCAGAGCCTTCTCTAATTTCAAAATCATTAACTTCAGTTAGCAAGTTCCCGAGAGGATTCTCATACTCCCCGTCACCACACATCATCCCGACAAAGTGTGCATCATCATGGGCAGGTAAAGGATTTTGTTCTAGGTGTCACTGTCTTGGATCACAATCAGGTTTTCCTGGATCATCCTTTCTATTTCTCTTTTCAAATCTCGACAGCTTTCAATATTATACCTCTGGGCATTGGAATGGTATTCACACCTTTTAGAAGGGTCAAAGCTTCTTGCACGTGGGTCCACATAATTTGGAGGAATGGGTGCAATCATGTCATAATGCTTTAACTTCTCAAATAAGCTTGCATATGACTCTCCTATTAGTGTAAAATTATCTTTCAACTTTTGTTCCCCTTTATACCTCTGGCCTGGATATGGGTTATAAGGCACCTACAAATTTTGTGGAGGCTAGTGGAGATTTTGTGATGCTCGTGCTCGCCTTCTGGGGTGTTTTGGTGGCTGGACAACATACTGAGGTGGAGCGACAGAGTATTGTGGGTTCTGAGGGCGATACTAATGCTAAGGGGAGTTATCAGAAAATAGACGAGGCTGGTCATACCTTCGAGACGTTGTCCTAGGACCTCTTCTCAACCCTGATATCATCATGATTTCCTCATCCATCTCATTCGCGTCACTAAAATTATCAGATTCAATCTGGATAGCCTGAGTTGCGGCTTTGAGAACTGCTTCACTTATAATACTGCCTGTGTTAAGACCATTCTCAACCATTTCCCCCATTTTGATTGCTTCCGAAAAGGATTTACCTACTGCAGACATCATGTTTTGAAAATAATCTAGCTCTTCAGCCTAAAGAAAGACAATGATTAGCTCGTGGTCGTCCATGAGTGTCTTAACTCTAGCTGCTTGCTCTCTCCATTTAATGGCATATTCCGTGAAACATTCAGTTGGTTTCTTCTTCAGGTTTGAAAGGAAATCGCGGCCTGGAGTGGTGTCAATGTTGTATCGGAACTGTTTGACAAATACCCGAGCCATATCATCCCAGACATGTCAGTTAGAGGTATTTTGATCCATAAACCATTCGGAGGCTGCTCCCGTAAGGCTTTCCCAAAAATAAGCCATCAGTAATTCTTCCTTTCCTCCTGCCCCTCTTAGTTGATTGCAATACCTTTTCAGGTGGGCTATAGGGTCTCCATTCCCATCATACTTTTCAAATTTGAGAGTCTTGAAACCAGGTGGCAAGTGGAAATCGGGGAACATACATAGATCCTTGAAAGCAATACTCTTCTGACCTGTCAACCCTTGCATATTTTTCAACTGTTGTTCTAAGCTCTTCACTCTTTGGGTCATTTCTTCTTGTGCCATCTTTTGGGAAGGCTTTTCAATCTTTGATGGAAGATCAAATCGGTACGAGTGGTACTCAGGAGAGTGGTACTGTTCTTGCTAGGTAGCAAATTGTGACTCATGACTTTTCTTTTGTAGCGTTGTCGGCTGTGGGATGGTGAAAACAGGCATAACAGTGGTGGTTATGTAATTAGTTGTCAATGCCAAACTTTGAGAGCATGAAACAAAAGTTCCAGTTGTAGTCGTACAGTTGGGATAAGGACTGAACCCAGGTAGATAGGATTGATTAGACAATGAGACCGGAATGGCAGTAGTTGAGATGGGTGTGAACTCTGGAAAACCATGAGAAGAAAAGGGAGGTCCTTGACCATTGGCCCATGTTTGACACATTTCGGTTATTTGCTGTTTCAGTATTCTATTTACCTCAACCACAGTATACTCTTGTTGAACCCTCGGACCCTGAGTCTTTTAAGCATTTGTAACAGCTTCGATGTCAGTTGTAAATGACATTTTTCCCTTGGATCTTGTGTTGCCAGCTTACCACAAACTGACCACCTCAAACTTTCTTCACAATTCAAAACAAAAGACACGTTAGAATGGACTCAGTCGGTCTTCATTATTATCAACATTTTTTTCATTTTTCATTTTTTTGGTTGATCGAACCTGATGTGGGTTGCCTACGTATCATGTGGGAACATGAATCAGATCTTGCGTAGTTCGGAAAGATTAGGAATAAAAGAGATAAACTAAAAAAATTGGATTTTGAATTTTCTTTTTTTTTCGAAAGAAAGACTTAAAAGAAGAAACAAAATATTTTTGGATTTCGATTTGTTTATTTATTTTTTTAAAAATTTTGAAAAGAAAGACTTCTAAAGAAGAAAGAAAGTATTATTATTTTTGTACTTTTATTTTGAATTTATGAAAGAAATATTTCTAAAGAAACAAAAAAAAAATTGCATCTTGAATTTTTTTTTCAATTTTCGAAAGAAGAATAAAAATATTTTTCAGATTTTGAGAGGAGATTAAAAGAAAATATTTTTATATTTTTAGAAAAAAAATTGGGGTATATAAGAAAGACTTTCTAAATAAGGAAGTAAAAAGGATAATATTTTTGAATTTTTTATGAAAATGGTGGGCCGGAATCGATGAGGTTTGCCTACGTATCTCACATTCGGTGAGAATCAGACCCGCGCAGTTCGTCCATTTTTTACGGAATAGGGAAACATGACTTTTGAAAATTTTGGCTTTTTTCTCCTTTTTTTTGAATTTCGGGAGAGTTTCAGAAATTTCAAATACCTACCTCTCACTCTTGATTTTTCACCTTTGAATTTTTTTTCTTTGAATTTTCTTTTCTTTTCATTTTCTTTCCCTATTCTAGAAGTCAGTCAACATGAAAGACAAAACAGACAGATACAAAAGTAGCACGTAAGATGCATTAGGATGGTCTTTTAATTTGGCTACACCTGTCCTAAACGGACCCAACCCCTCTGTTGAGTCCCCAAAGTCAAATGCACGTGATGCAAACAAGCGTTCCTACTAGAGATCCGGCATGAGGCTATGTTATTCTAGGTTTAAAACCTAGGTGTATTGTTCTAGACCTGGCTTACCCGAGCAGACAGCTCGAGCCGAGGGGGGGGGGGCAGCGTATCGGGAATACAGAAGCTTCACCGGTTTTGCAACTTGTCTGAACCTCGTTCTAAAATTGGGATATGACTCTAATAGAAAGGAAGTCACCCGAAGTGCACACTTCCCAGATGATTTAGAAGACTCGGAGAGAAGAACGGTTTCATAAAAATTTATATACAATTCAAGCAAAATCAAAGTGATAAAAGCAGCATTTAGCACATTAGGCTCAAACATGTAAAAATCAGATAACAAATAAAAGCCAATCATAACAGCTATTCTAAGCTCGAATTCTGAACCCTGAACCAGAGATTCTGAGTTCTTATCCTCAGCGGAGTCGCCAGAGCTGTCACACCTCCTTTTTACCACCCGAGAGAGGATATAAGGGAGTTTTTCCAATTAAAGTGACATTATTCGAAATGCAATTATTTTATTTTATCAGAGTCGCCACTTGGAATAATATTTTGGGTATCTCAAGTCACCGGTTTATTTTAAAATCCCAAATCGAGAAAAATTTGAATTTATTTTAAAAGCCTGCGAACCAGAAATTTTAAGTAAGAAATTTTGTTAATCCGGGAAAAGGTATTAGGCATTCTCGGGTTCCGTGGTTCGAGCACGGTCGCTTAACTATTAATAATTGGCCCAATTATCTGATTTATTACATATTTTAAACCTATTGTGCATCTTTAACTTTATAACCGCTTTTAATATTTAAGAAATTATTTCTGGAACAAGTCACGATTGTCGTACACTTGTTGTTTTGGTACACATTGCAAACTGCGCCACATGAAATGCACCCGCGATTTACGACATGTTTATTTTTATTATTATTCGAAGTTGTTATGATCGGGTCACATGAAATGCACACCCGAATTGGGGATTATGTACCGTGACCATGCCACGGGAACCGTACCCATAGTCACGATGATTTTATTATAAACGTTCCTAAAGCAAACTAGGAATGTTCAAAGTGTTTTCTACACTAGTTTTGTATTTATGTGAGGTCCATGGATTATAGGATTCATTTGGGGATGACACGCCTCAATTTATTTTAAAATATTTGTATTTCACTAAAAGCAAACTAAGGATGCTCCTATTTAAATCTAATTTGAAATTATGTATCACAACTACGCCACGGGAACCATACCCGTAGTTGTAATGATTTAATTGCGTGCCTAAAGCAAACTACAATGTCTATAAATGGTGTAATTCTCAATTTGGTGATTAAATATATAAAAAAAATATCTTATCTATAACAACTTTTAGATAGAGCCTAAAGCCTTAACTCAATTCAACAAGCATTAAACTTCCACAAAATTCTCCTATTTATTTTAACCCAATTCGTCTCTGCTTTAGGCCAAAGAAATGAAAAGGCCACAATTCTAACAGCTGTCAGCAAATAATTAATAATCCCATAGAAGTGCAAGGAGAATTAATTGAATTCAACATTATAATAACCAAATAAACAAATTCTTTGTTCCAGTTTTTACATTCGCAAAGCATAGCCCAAAAATATGACAAAATTTTACAGATACTGACTTCTTAAGACAATACTCTTATTTTGGAGCTCGTATATCTCAGCGATTCAGTTGAGCCTTGACGGAAACTCGATCAGCAACTTCGCCGGAGAAAACTCGTCGAAAGACCTCGACTCAAATCATAACTATGCGATGAACTCGACTCGAAAATGGGGGCATCTTCGAGGTGCTTTTAAATGAGATTTTGGCTAGTTTGGGTGCTGCGTTTTGCAGTTGATTCGGGGTTGTTTGCGAGCTGGTTTTTCAACTGATTTTATCTATTGCTTCAACTATATTTTTTGAAGCTTAATATGGTATATCTTGGGAAGAAGAAGCAGGTGTTTTCATGGTTGTTTGGGGTGGATTTTCAGCTCATTTATGGATGTTTTGGGGGGCTGATTTTTGGAGTAATTTGGAGCCGAGATTTAGGCAACAGTGATGAGAGTGAATTAAAAATTTATGGCTGTCGTCTTTTTTTGTAGTCTATGTCTAGGTCTAGGTCTTAGAGTCTTGTTTGTTTTATAGGGTTTTTTAGGTTAGGGGGTATGAGCCTAGGAATTATGGGCTTGGGAATTGGGCCAAAGACTTAAAAAAATGGACTACAAGATTCATAAAAACGGGATAAACCAACCCAAAACTAATTCCTCCTTCTAAAATTATATACAATTATAATATAAAAATATAAAACTAATCTTAATTAATTGAACTAAACTATATTAAAACATGAAACTATTTTTGTGTTTTCAAGATTATATAAAAATAAAAATAAGGTATTATTTTTGTATATTTTTTATTTAAATTTATGAAAGATACGTAAACTAAAATATTTTTGTAATTTTTATTTTTTGTGAAGAAATAAAGTAAAAGAGTCAGAATTAGTTGAAATAAAGATATTAGGCCTAAACTAAATATTTACAAGCTGAAATATAAAAAATATTGGGGAGGGTCAAAAATCACATGTCTACAGCGGGATATGAGGTGGTTCTGGGGGGTGGAGTGTGAAAGAGTTACGGGGAGATATCCTGGACTTGTGACAGTGGCGGAATGGTGACATGGTTTTCAGTGTAGTTAGTGGGGATTGATGGTGGAGGACGCCCACCAATACAGGGTTGGTATATTTCGGTCATCTGTCCTTTCAACCTTAAGACCTCTTCTTTCAACTCAAATTCTGATTCAACAATTCCCTTAGATGGATCAATAATCCCTGTGTCCAAGTCTTTGCTAGCCATGGCTACCTTGTTCTTTGTCCTTGTGTTGTATGGAAGAATTATCACTTTAAGAACCACAAACCAACCACTCGTCTGCTCAATGAAGATAACAAAAATGAACAAAATGAGATATCACATTGTGTGCAATGCCCTAAGCAACAATTAACAGTTCAAGAATGACTTCGAGGGTTACTTGGCATCATCCCAATTTGTTCATCTCAATCTTCTCTTTTCTTTTCTTTTCTAGCACTTCTTGGCTTGCTCATTTTCCTTCCTCTTTTTTCTAATTATCACTTTTTTTCTTTCCTCTCATTGCTCACATCCCATAATTTCATATCTTTTTTTTTTGTTTCCCTTTTTTCTTTTAATTTTAAAAATTTATTCGATCAAACCCTATGTAGATTGCCTACGTATCATCTCCCTCATTAATCAGACCAAGCATAGTTCTTGAAAAGTAATGGATAAATTAAACTAAAAAAAACTTTTTGGATTATTCATTTACAGCTTTTTTTGGTTTTCAAATACAAAACAGGAAATATGATAATGAGAGACTCAATTAAACTATACTATGACAAACTCCGCCACCAACTAAAAGAATCATTACTACTGGACATGACTATAAAGTACAAGACAACATAAAAAGAAACAGACTCAAAACACAAAAAATCTCCTTAAGCAACTCCTGGATGCAACGGTCCTGACCAGATGGTCCGGGGGTGTCTGTCATGCTCAAACTCCGGTAAGTAGATCCACACCTGTATAAGAAAACTAAAACCAAATAAAGTTAAGGATTTAAAACACTATGTGAGACAATAACACTCCCTACTGGACACATGCAAGAAATGATTGAGGCGATTTTTGCAAAATGGCCTACGTGGCCAAAAGTTGCTATTAGTGCAAACTCGACAAAGGTGACCTCAAAGACGTGGAAAGATCACTTTGCCGAAATGACCCATTTTGTAGAAACGACCTATGTGGCCAGAGAACGGCTAAGCATTGGAAATTCAATAGAATGGACCCTAAACAGAGATGACACCTTGTTGTGGAGTTAAGACTCTGAGACGTAGGTTAATTGAACCTTTTGGGAAAATAGCCCTATTTTGCAAAACGGCCTATGTGGCCAAAAGCGACTAGACATGCAAATTTGACAAGGGCGGACCTTAAAGTAAAGAGATACCTAATTGTGGATTGAAGACTCTCCAGACACAATTAAACAAGTCACTTTGCAAAAATAGCCTTATTTTGCAAAACGACCAATGTGGCCAAAAGTGGCTAGAGATACAAGATTTGGCTACAACCCTCGAAGACAAAAACCTATGACTCACTAAGAAGATCGGACCCTATGTGGGTTGCCTACGTATCACACCCCGAAAGACAAGAATCAGGTATGTGTAGTTCGGGCAGATTGGATACGGTCGAGAATTAAAAAAATAACTAATTCAGAGAAAATAAATTTTGTATTTTTTTAAAAAAAATAATGAGGAAGTGCAAAATCTTTTTTGAATTTTTCAACCTTTTTTTTTTTGTCTTTTTCTTAAAGAAAATGTGAAAGAAAAATATAACTGGACCCTACTTGCTTTATTTTTACACTTTACCCTCTTTTATTTCTCATTTACCATCAACCATCATTGGTTCGTCAAATGACCTTTTACCCTTGAAGAAATGCAACATGTAACACATAGGATGCATCAGGATGATCTTTTATTTTTGGGGTACACCTGTCCTAGACGGATCCAACCCTTATGTTGAGTCCCTAAGTCAAATGCATGTGATGCAAACAAACGTTCCTACTAGGGTTCCGGCATGAGGCTATGTTATTCTAGGTTTAAATCTAGGGTTGTGTTCTAGACCTGGCTTACCCGAGCAGACATCTCGAGCCAAGATGGGGGCAACGTATCGGGAGCACCAAAGTCTACCCTGCCTTGTTGTTGGCCCAGCCTCGCTCTATTTGGTATAACTTCTAACAGAAAAGCGGGCCACGCAAACGTGTGCACCATTTTTTGACTTAGATGGGAGGCGTAAGAAGATAGTTTAATAAAATTCAAATAATATCAAAGCGGTAAATAAGCAGTAGTTAGCACATTAGGTCCACAAATACGGTAATATGAACAATAAATCAAGCCAAGTAAAAATCACAACACAAGCTCGAACTCTTGAACCCTGAACCAGAGATTCTGGGTTCTTGTCCCCAGCGGAATCGCCAAAGCTATCACATCTCCTTTTTCTATCCAAAAGGGTGTATACGAGAGTTTTTTCAATTAAGGTGACAATAATCAAAACGGGATTATTTATTCAAATTCAGAGTTGCCACTTGGAATAATTTATGGTGTCCCACGTCAACGGTTTAAAATCCCGAATCGGGGAAGGTTTTGACTCTTATTTATGGTCTTCGAACGCAGAAATCTGGGTAAGGAATTCTTTTAACCTGGGAGAAGGTGTTAGGCGTTCCCGAGTTCCATAGTTTTAGCACGGTCGCCTTAATTATACCTGGCTTATTTAAATTGTCTAATTACTCATTTTAGAACCTATGTACATTTTACCTTTTACGACTTTTAATTAAGAAATTAACCTAAAATGAGTCACGCATACGTGTACCATTTGTTTGGCGCGTCAAAAATCATTTCACGCATACGTGTCCACAATTAATGACGCTTTATTATTATTAAGAAAAGTTTGGCCGAAGTTGTGCGAACGCATACCTCGGTTCGTTTTTAGAATCATAACTGTGTCACGCGAACATGTACACAATCACGATATTTAATTATTAATACACTTAAAAGTATACTAGCGGTGTTTCTTATTCTTCCTAAACTTTGAGATTATTGTGAGGGCCATAGATTATGGAAATTGTAAAACAATTATACCCTTTACCCTTAACTAGTCCATTAGATCATTAAGATATTAGAGAAGTCCTTTTATTTACTAAACTCATTAACACTGGAATTTGCAGAAATCCAGACTTATTGGAACTCCAAGTCATTGAAAAAGGCAGATTCAATCCTTACAAAGAACTCCAAAATTCTAGTCATGGAATGTTGATCAATGTAGAAACAAATCAATCACGCGCGGAGTTAGCATGAATTCATATTGTCCTTAGACTTCAATTGAACTATTGGCATGTTTTAACAGAAAAGAAGAAACCATCAAAATGTGATCCTTAATCAGCATAGTAACAAGACTAACATATTCACTTGAAAGCCAACAGCTTTTATCACCAACTCGGCTAAATCGAACGAAAGATTTGAACCTGAATTATCACTTCTTCTCAAATGCAAATCAACTACCTTTGAATTATCTATTCTGTCATTGTTCACATTCGTAGTTACAGAATCCTCTTTCAACATTAAAGAATCGTTCGAATTACTTATTATTGCACTGCGACTGCATTTTAAGCTCAAAACCAACCAAACAAACAGGGATATTCGTGAGAATCATGACAAGCACATCACTAATCCTTCATACAATAACCAAACTGAATTAAACATGTTCAAAATAGGTCTAAGCCTAAAGGTGACACCAAGAACACTCCAAGAGATCTATGCAACCACAAATTAGATTGGAATCCGATTGAGCACGTTGAAACCAAGCAAACAGGGCACTCAGTCACATTGAACTTCAATATCAAAGCAAGTAAAAAGGAAAAAAGAAAAACAGACCTGAAATTAAAGCTTCAATTAACTGAAATTTTCAGCAATTACACAAGCAACGTAAACCAACTACTAACGCTGAAATTGGAGACGGACGGAACTTGAACAAAACAACTTCAAACAACACCCCAATCAATCAACCTCGGATCTTCAACAATGACTGAAATAGATGACTGATGCCTCCGGAATTTTCGCCGGAAAAATTGAGTTCATCGACAAAGAGGGATTTGACAGTAGAAAATCGATTTTATATGGTGTTCATGGTGTTTGTGTGCGGTGTTAATGGGGGTATTGGCTGCTTTTTCGCGAACCTCAGTTTCCTGCTTCACTAGAGATGAAAGAGGGGACAATTGGAGCAGATTTTCTGGCGGTTCTGGTGGTAGACATCGGAGGGAGAGGCGGATGGTTTTTGAAGAACCAGGGGTGGTTTTTCAGCTGTCCTCTCCGTTCGTTTCTTACTGTATCATCCTCTATCTCTGTGTGTGTGGTCGTCTAGGGGTGGAAAAGAAGCAGGGTTCCTTTGGATAAGGGTTCAGATGATAAGCGGCTGAAGGGTGGTTGAACAGAGCAGGGGTCGTTGGTTTTTTCCAGGTCTTGGTAAAAACGGCTGAAGCTTCAGGTCTTAGGCATTAGGTCTTATCTATAGGTTTAGGGTTTTAGGGTTATTTTTAGTCTAGGAGAATATGGGTTTAGGAATTATGGGTGTGGGAATTATGGGCTAGATTTGAATTGGGTCAAATTTTGGCCAAATTTACTTTTAAAAATGGCCCTTTAACTCTTAGACTAAAAAATATTAATTCCTAAAATAATAACTTAAAAAATTATGAAATCATTTCTAATTAATTAAAGTAAAATTAAAAATTAAAAGTGAAACTATTTTATATCAATTAGCTAAATAAAAGAAAATATTTTTGTAATTTCATTTTGTGACATAACGTAAAAGAGTCAAAACTAATTGAAATAGCGATATTAGGCCTAAACTAAATATTTTACGCTAAAATGGATGAAATTTTGGGGAGGGTCAAAAATCACATGTCTACAACTGCCCCTCTTTGACTGGAAACACGAAGTATTTTCAGACAAAGAACGACTAGACAGGTTTTTTGACCTGACCCTTATTTAAAGAGACTAAAAGCTAAAAGAAAGGAGAATGTGACAGAGTCCTGGTATCTGAGCTGCCTACATATCCTTGGCTATAAAGGAATCAGGTCACGTGTAGTTCAGAAGTTAGTGAGATAATGGAATATACTGAGGTGCAGAGCCCATCGAGGTGCCATTCCGTTCCCTTATAGCAGTACGTGGTCAATTGGACACAGCTGGAAGCGACATGACTGCCTACATTGTTTCTGCCTGCACTGCACCGCTTCCAGCGGTCATTTGTCTTTGACCAACTAAAGTGCCTACAGCATTCAAGTGATGTCATCAAAGTGTATCAACAAGGAGTTTATATCAAAAACATCACTTGAATACTTGAGATTTCATTCAAGCTTTTTGCAAAACAATGAACCTAATTCTCAAGACTTAAAGAACAAAGTTAAACGCTACTACGGACCAGTTCCTAAATTTAGTATTTTGTTGTCCTTAGTTGAGTTGTAACTTTGTGATTGTTCTTATTGTATCTCCTAAATTGATTAGCTAGAAGCGTTAATTAGGAACCCTCTTGTAAAATCCATAAACTCACTAAGCTTGTGTTGTGACTAGAGTTAGTCATAAGTTAAAATCTTTGTAACTAGAGAGTGACAAAGTGGCTTGTGGTAAGAGTATCACATGTTAGTTGAGTTAAAGTCTTTGTAATGGAGTCATTACAAAGTGGCTTGTGGCAAGAGTATCACAAGTTAGTTGAGTTAAAGTCTTTGTAATGGAGTCATTACAAAGTGGCTTGTAATAGGTGTTTACAAGTTAGTGAAGTTGAAAGTGTACAAGTGTAGGTCGTGGTTTTTGTGCCCTTGAGTTGGGATTTTTCCACGTAAAAATCCCGTGTCTTATTTACTTACTATTTCATTAGCATTCTTAGTAAAAACTCAAAGAGGACCAGGTACTCTACTGTTTGGTGGACTCATATAAACTAACAATTGGTATCAAAGTTGTCTGAAAGCTATTGATGATAATGATGAACTCTAGCATAGAAGATTGGAGCACGCAAGCTTCTCTCTTCTGAACAAACTAATTCAGAAGGACCTGGTCCATGGTCTGCCCATGTCAAAGTTCAAGGTACAGAAAGTTTGTGATGCCTGTACTAGAAGAAAACATGTGAAGTCCTCTTTTAAGTCTAAAAGGGATGTGAGCACCTCAAAGACACTTGAGCTTTTGCATATGGACCTATGTGGCCCTATGAGAGTGCAAAGCAGGGAAGGAAAAAGATACATTTTTGTGATAGTTGATGACTACTCCAAATTCACATGGACTCTGTTTCTTAGGACTAAAGATGAAACCTTTGAGGTGTTTGTGCCCTTTGTAAAGAAAATCCAGGTGAAGATGGAATCTACAGTCGCATGCATTAGATCAGATCATGAAACAGAATTTGACAATGCCAAATTTGATGAGTTCTACAATGAAAATGGCATCACTCATAACTTTTTATCTCCCAAAATCCCCCAGCAAAATAGAGTAGTGGAAAGGAAGAACAGAACTCTTGAAGAAATGGCAAGAACAATGCTAATCGACTGTGTAATTGCAAAGAACTTCTGGGCTGAAGCGGTCAACACTGCTTGCTACTTGGTGAACAGGTACATGATCAGATCATTCTTGAACAAAATCCCATATGAGTTGTTGAATGGAATGAAACCCAAGCTGACTCACCTAAGAATATTTGGGTGCAAATGCTATGTTCTCAATAATGGAAAGGATCAGCTTGGTAAATTTGATGCCAAGAGTGATGAAGGAATATTTCTGGGCTACTCTTCTTAAAGCAAAGCATACAAGATATACAACAAGCAGACTCAATATGTTGAGGAGAACCCTTACTAGTCCCTGATGAAGTCATTGACATGACAAATGGAAAGGCAAATATGATAAGCCAAGTAAAAGAGCCGAATGAGGACAATATTGCCTCTTCTTCAATGGAACCAGGTACTTCAATTACAACCACTAAAGCTGAAGAAAGACTGGTTGATGCAGTTCAGGGTACTCCACTAGTACCTGAGAGAAGAACACAAGAAAACCAGTTAAATGTACCCACATCCTCTACAAATGAACCTCAGATGTCTAATTGGAAACACAAAAGCTCTTATCCTCTTGACAATATAATTACCCCTCTAGATTCCGGAGTACAAACTAGGTCAAAAGCTAAAAATTCACTTGCTTTCTCAGCCTTTCTCTCCCAAATAGAATCCAAGAATATCAAGGAAATCCTGAAAGATGCAGATTGGATAACAACCATGCAAGATGAGTTACATCAGTTTGAAAGGAACAATGTCTGGCACCTGGTATCTACATCCTCAGATCGAACCACTATAGGAACCAGGTGGGTATTCAGGAACAAGCTTGATGAACATGGAAACACCACAAGGAACAAGGCCAGGCTAGTGGTTTAAGGCTATAATCAGGAGGAAGGGATTGATTATGATGAAACATTTGCTCCGGTCGCTCGCATGGAAGCTATTAGAATTCTAATCACTTTTGCATCTCATATGGAATTCACCTTGTTCCAAATGGATGTCGAAAGTACATTTCTGAATGAACTTCTTAAGGAAGAAGTGTATGTGAAGCAACCTCCAGGGTTTGAATGTCATGAACACTCATTATGTGTTTAAACTGGACAAAGCATTGTATGGGTTGAAGCAGGCCTCAAGCTTGGTATGAAAGGCTGTCGAAGTTCCTCTTAGAAAATAATTTTAAAAGAGGGAAAATTGACAACACCTTGTTCCTAAAGAAACGGGAAAGGAACCTGCTCATTGTTCAGGTCTATGTTGATAATATCATTTTCGGGGCAACAGCTGGTTCTCTGTGTGAAGAATTTGCAAAACTCATGGGAAGTGAGTTTGAAATGAGCATGATGGGGGAACTGAACTTCTTCTTGGGCCTTCAAGTAAAACAATCCTCAAAGGGTACATTTATTTGTCAGCAAAAATACATCAGGAAGCTCTTGAAGAGGTTTTATATGGAAGCATCAAAGGTGATAGACACTCCTATTGCTATGGCCACTCGACTGGACATGGATGAAACTGGATCCCCTATGAATCAAACCATGTATAGAGGCATTATTGGGTTTCTTCTCTATCTCACTGCCAGTAGACCTGATATTGTCTTCAACGTGGGGCTATGTAAAAGGTTTCAATTAAATCCCAAGGAATCTCATTTGAAGGTTGCCAAAAGAATTCTGAGATACCTTAAAGGAACACAGGACCTGGTCCTTTATTATCCCTCATGTGACAGTTTTAATCTCATTGGATATGCTGATACAGACTATGCAGGTTATCTTGTGGATATCAAAAACACTTCTGGAATGTCTCACTTCCTAGGTTCATGTCTCATCTCTTGAGGCACAAGGAAGAAAAACCCAGTGGTTCTTTCAACAACTGAGGCGGAATATGTAGTTGCAGCATCTTGATGTGCTTAACTTCTATGGATTAAGCATCAATTGGAGAATTTTGGGGTAATTACTGAGAGTATACCCCTTCTATGTGATAACACCAGTGCACTCAACATGGCCAAGAATCCAATTCAACACAAAAAAACCAAGCATATTGATGTAAGGAATCACTTTCCAAGGTACAATGTGGAGAAAGGGTTGATCTGTATGAAGTTCTGCAGCACAAAAGACCAAATTGCAGATATCTTCACTAAAGCATTAAGTAGGGAACATTTCGAAAGAAACAGGGTGAAGCTGGGGCTTTTAAAGCCTAGTTGAGAATTTGATTCCTCATCATTTGGCTATGAAAATCACTTTCAGGTAAAACTAGCTAAAGTGTTTTCTGGCCAAGTCTAACTCACTTCAATACCATTGCAGTTAAACACGCATGATGAGCATAGAAGCTGTAGATGTAGTGCATGGATGATAAAAGAGGATTTATACTTTCAAATAACAGGTCAAGAACCTGGTTCTTGTACCAAAGGTTAGTAGTTATGTGTATTCTTTAATACACATCATAAAAATGTACAAAACTTAACTCCCATGTCATCCGCCTTTTCAGACCCTGCTGTCACGTCTCTTCACTTCAAATCATTCCATCTCCCTTTGAAACGTTGCACTTCTCCACGCGCAACCGCCGTTTCAAAACCAGTCCCTATCTCTCTCTTCATAATTATTCATTCTTAATAAAACCCTCCTCCTTTTCTCCACAAACTATAAGTCCTCCATTAGAACTTCCTAAAGTACCTTCAATCCATCTTTTCAATGGCTGATACAAACTCTAACATCCCTGCCTCAGTCATCCCTAGTACTGAAAAACATATAGAGTCCTCCGTCCCCTCTGAGTTTTATAACCACTCTTACTCTCCCCGCTAAAATCACACATCACCCAGATTCCCCGTCTCTCTCCATTTCAGAAACCCCTAAAATTGTTGATCCCTCCTCTCTATCTTCTGAGGTTCCCACTAATCAAAGATCAAGTGGAGAACAAGGTCAAAGCCCTGAGGTCGCAGAGGGTTCCACCATTGTTGCTGTAGATTCCGTAGTGGCGGTGGTGCCGATTGAGGAAGAAAATGTTGTAACCATCTCTATGGTATCTGCTGACGGTGTCCTGCATGAGATAATTTCTCAGAGAAACGAGGTATAGGGTATGGGGGAAGAAGAAGCCATAGTGACTGTTGAGGGCGCTACACTAGTAGAAACTACTGGGCCCTCACATGAGGAACCCGACCCCTCTCCGGAGGACCAAGGTCATGGTTCTCATTCCCAGGATAGTTCTGCTCCTGCATTTGTTGTTGCGCCTTTGGACATTCAAGCTCCTGAGATGAGGTCCAGCGATGAGGAGGATTTAGACAACCTGGCTCTTGATGCGTTCATAGTCAAACGAAGGGTGGTGTCCACTCCTGAGTCTTCCACCAAGTGACCTACTACCAGATGGTTGCAAGCTAAGGTGGCCTACGACTCTGCCCTTAAAAAGAGTAGAAAAAGTAGTAAGAAGCAAAGGAGGAGGTTGGTGAAAGATAATGTGCTCGTATGTGATAAAGTTGTCCCTGTAGTAGAAGTGGAAGCGGAAACATTAGAGGAACCTAGTTCCTTGGTGAGACGGTCCTAGAAAGAGAAGCAACCTGCTTTAGTAGAGAAAGTTTCAACCCCCAGTTCCAAGTTGAAGGATGTTGTGAGTGACCCCTCAATGTCTGATGAGGATGTGTTAGTCAAGTCTAAGGTAAAAGAGAGATCAAGTGGTGGGAAGTCTGGTAAACGGAAGTTTGAAACTGATAAAGAACCTAGTTCTGTAAAAAAGCTGAGGAGTGAAAGCAGTTCTGCTTCAGAACGCCTAAGGCACCAAAAGGTTCTGCTGGGTCGTACGTTTGACCCAGCAATCTCTGATATGGCGGGTATGCAACAAGTTCTTGAGATGGTTGAGTTTTCAACGATGGGGGTATATATTCCAAATGGATTCACCTAAGGTGTATGAGGATGAGGTTCAAAGCTTCTTTGCTAGCCTCTTTCCCATTGAGACCGACCATATTTGTGTTGGTAAATGGAGTAGATATCGTGTTTGATATAGGTTTGCTTGGAGATATTCTTAAAGTCCCTACAGTTGGTGTGTCTAGTGTGAAAGATGCATGTCAGTATAATTTCTGAACTGCTGTGGTAAAGGACAATGCGAACCAAAAGGGGGACCAGTTCTACAAGAAGGCAATACTCCTTGTCTATCAATTGCTCTTCGAATTGGTAAACAAAGTTCTATTGCCTCATGTTGAGAGGAGGTATATCACCTCTAAGTCTGGCCTGTTTTTGATGGAGCAACTAGATAGCTTTACTCATGTCAGCCTGCCTTCCATTATGATCGAACACATGCAAATAGTAGCAACCTTCAAGGATGGTGATCATGGCCTTCCATACGGGATTCTGCTTACGCAAGTGTTTAAGTTCTTCAAGACAAGGCAAGGTAGAAACCAAGAAGCAGACTTTCTCACAGACAACGTTGGAAAAATGCGAGTGCATAGAAAAGAATGGGGGTAGGCAATACATCAACTGTCTCACAGCTCATTAATGCTCAAAATAGTGCAACTAAGGAGATTCATCGGTTAAAGGCTATGAATGATATCCTGGAAGGTCAGCAAGTCCAAGGGGTTCCGGCGTCAAATGATGAAGTGGCTCGTTTGACAAAAGAGAATGTTGATCTCAGGGCACAAGTGGAGAACCTGAAAGCAGAACTGATCAATGAGCAAAAGTCGGCTAATGCCCGAATAGACCTAGTTCTCCAAACTCTTGTTGTAGCTTCCAAACCCTCTACTCCTAGTGCCCCCTAAGTACCCCTTCAGTGACCAGTTTCTGGAATGTTCTTTTAAGTTTTTTTTATGGAAGATGTTCTTTTTTTATGTGGTTGAGATGTAACAGTACTGCTCCGTCTTATACAATCCAATTTTGCCTTTGCTTTTAAGCAAAGGCATATATTTTTATCTATAAAAAATTTATCCTCTTTTATTATCTCAGTGTTTGAATTTTATGATTCTCTTCTCTATCATGGTGTGTGCACATATGTAGCATGAGTTAGCTCGGTTAGACTTCTTTATGCTGTTTGACTACTTGTGTCTTTTTAATGATGCCAAAAAGGGGAATAAATAAGTTGTAGCTAAAATGATAAAAATTTGAGAGTATAATTTGAATAAAAAAGGATCTGATTAGGGGGAAAGGCATAAAGTTAGGGAGAACTTGTGAGCTCCTGTTACTTTATCTGGTTCTCCTTGCTCTAAATACATGGTATCAATGTCTAAGTTTGTCTTCATCAAAAAGGGAAAAATTGATGGGTTTTCAATGTCTTTGCCTTATGTTTTGATGATTTAACAAACTTACTGTCAAGGACCAGATAGGGAACCTGACACACTTGAGCTACATTGAAAGTTAACGGATCCCAGCTAAAAGTGAACTGCTATAGCTTCAGGAGATAGAGAACCAAACAAGGACATGGTACCCTTGCAGTTCCCTCATAGCAGTACGAGGTCAATTGGATACAGCTGGAAGCGAAGTGACTGCCTACACTGTTTCTGCCTGCACTGCACTATTTCTAGTGGTCACTTGTCCTTTGGCCAACTAAAGTGCTTACATCATTCAAGTGATGTCATCAAGGTGTATCAACAAGGAGTTTATATCAAAAACATCACTTGAACACTTGAGATTTTATTCAAGCTTTCTGCAAAACAGTGAACCTAATTCTCAAGAGCTTGAAGAACAAAGTTAAACGCTACTACGAACCAGTTCCTAAATTTAGTATTTTGTTATCCTTAGTTGAGTTGTAACTTTGTGATTGTTCTTATTATATCTCCTAAGTTGCTTAGCTAGAAGCGTTGATTAGGAACCCTCTTGTAAAATCCATAAACTCTGTGAGTTTGTGTTGTGACTAGAGTTAGTCATAAGTTAAAGTCTTTGTAACTAGAGAGTGAAAGTGGTTTGTGGTAAGAGTATCACAAGTTAGTTGAGCTGAAGCCTTTGTATTTTTCCACGTTAGTTGAGCTTTGTGGTTTGTGGTTCGTGGTTTTTGTCCCATTGAGTTGGGATTTTTCCACGTAAAAATTCCGTGTCTTATTTACTTACTGTTTCATTAGCATTCTCAATAAAAACTCAAACAGGACCAGGTACTCTATTGTTTGGTGGACTCATATAAACTAACAGTAATCACCACAAAAGCAAGTAGGAGGTATTATAGCCTCTCTTTAGTGTTCGTTATTAAAGAAAATAACCATTGTCCTGAAATTTTAAATATCACAAGTGAAACTCGAGAACATTGCCAGTAGCACTATTTCTACACGCAAACATCCTCACTACTTTTGGACTTGCACACTCTTCGGCCTCATATTTTGTGATGGATTTTTGCATGTTACATTTCTAGTGTTGGTGCCTAATGACAAGAAATATCAAAGTGAATTACAGTGCCAAATACAAACATTATTATCCAATATAAAGAACAACATGTTCTATTTATAATTAGTGCATAAAACCATATTAGATTTAGGTCTTAGGCAAAATTAAAGAACTTATAAGAAATTTATGCAATAGACGGGGCGGGGGGGGGGGGGGGGTGAATAAAAAAAAAAACATAAGTGTTCCGGTGCAAAATCAATTAGCCTTACAGAAAAAAGAGGTGGGCCTCATACTTTGTGATGGATTTTTGCATGTTACATTTCCAGTGTTGGTGCGTAATTAGGGGTGTTTAAAACCGAATCGAAGCCGAAAACCGAACTGAAACCGAAACTTAATGGCTTATTGGTATCGGGTTAACGGTTTAACAGACGGGGAACGGATTGAATTTTTTTTTATTAACGGCTTATCAGTTTGGGAGCGGATTATTCAATTTTCTTAACGGATAATCCGTTAACCCATTAAGAATATATAAATATATATATATTTATCCATATATATTAAATAATCAAAAACCTTTCTTCCATTTCCGGTACTCTATCACTTTATTTGATTTTTAACACAAATCTTGTTAACATGATTGGATACTGGGAAGTTGTAAAATGTTACTGTTGTCCGCTCTTGAGTGTTAACTGTTTCCCTTTTTTTGATTATGGCTTTTCAGTTTTCATCAAAGAAGAAATGCAGAAGGTGGCGCTCCCCAGGGAGCTTATGGCATTTTCACCTTTGTATGTGTAGTTCCACTTTCGTGATAGAAGCATAATGTCAACTATAAAGACTGCTCTATCATCTTGACTGTTCTGCTTCATCTTTCAGTAACAATGCTTTCTGTTGATGGGGATAAACTGGTCTTCAACTCTTCTTATTGCCTCAAGACAGTAGTATTTATCGATCTCTACTTCGTTGCCTAAGCCTTAAACCCTTGTCAACAAACAATTAATGCACGTAATATAGATTGAATTAGGCCGATAAACCACTCGATATCGAAAAACCACTCGATATGGGAAACTTGTGGCCAGCCATAAATATACCAAATGGCTACAGCCTACAGCTGTATGGTTAAACAAGTGGCTTCTACCACCACTACCTGTCAATTTTTTGTCCAATGATATTTCCACGCCATACCTCCACTTTATGATCATATGAAGCAGAAAAGTTATTACTATAGTTTTTTTCATATAAATTAGAAAAATTATTACTACCAAATAACAATACTTTTGGAAAAGCAAAATAAAGGAACAAAATTTGTAAAAAAAACCTCGCAGTAATTACCATTACATATCGTTCCACCACTATCATCAACCAATTCTTCTCTTTTTTTATTAAAAAAACAAAAGAGATTTGGGTCATCATAATCTTTTGATATACTATTCAATATGTATGTATATGTGTTTCTCCTTCTGTGACGATCCAGATTTTTAATTTCGGGGCCGTCCTAACATCTACTTGCTAGGAACGCAAATGTTAGCTATGTACTTAACCAGTTTTAACAATTTATATTAGAGTAATAAGGGTTAACATTACTAAATACAGAAATGAACCTAAGTGTTTATATAAACAACACGATAAATCTACTCCCATAAATCTGGTGTCAGTAGTACATGAGAAATTAGAATACTACAAATAAAGTTTAAAACAAGTGCAACTGTTTGAAATAAGATAAATATCAATAACAGAATAGAAGGAGACTTCAGGGACTGCGAATGTCAGCAACTCTACCTCAAGTCTCCAAAAATAACTGAATCCACGCAGTCTCCACTACAAGCTACTGGGACCAACACCAGGATCTGACCACATAAACTCTATAAGTATCGAGCCTAAACTCGACGAAGTGGTAACGAGGCTATGACAAGTCACTCACAAATAACATGTACGAAATAATAATAATAACAGAAAACAGGAATAGAAATAAAGCAGTAAACTCATATAACCAAACCCGAAGGTCAACTATTAGTGAGCCCTAGAATAACATAACCTCAAACCTCGTATCACAATATCAAGAACAAACTCTACAGCCACAAACAACTACAACACATCAAATCCGTTGCATCGTGCCCCAATCCAAGTTTCAACACAATATCTTTCTTAGCATATAACTCATTTCCAATATCATATCATATCATTTCATATCATTTCCCGTTTCGTTGCAGCATGTAACCTCATCCCCAATATCAAGTTCTTTTAATATTGTTGCAGCATGCAATCCAACCCCTCAATATTAATTTATTAACACAAACGACTAAACACCTCTATTTACGAAATAACAACACAAAAGATAATAAAAACGTGTGGAACAATAAGAACTACCAATACAAATGGAAAATAACCAATACCTCAAAATCCCAAACTTTGACTACCATCAATATAAGATAAGCTAAATGGCTCACGTAATTGAAATAATATAGTAGAATGCATCAAGTAATAAAAGGACAAATAAAAGCAAATAAAAACATATAACAATGAGAATATACAATTACGACAAGTAGGAGAATGTAACAGGTAAGCAAATATTGAGTGAACATGGATAATTCGAAATAAGTAACAATTAACAAGTAAAGCATAGATATAAAGTAAGAATATGTAGCAATTAAAGCACACAACAAGAGATAACATGAAATAAATAAAAGCATGGAAGTAAATAACTCAATCCCGCATGCTTAATCCTATGACGGCGCATATATACTTGTCACCTCGCATATATGCTGCTTCCCCACATAATTTACATAACAAATAGTTCAACAAGTCCTAATTCCCTAAAGTCAAGGTTTGACACAACACTTGCCTCTTTGAGCAACCAACCCAACAATCAACCACGACTTTTCCTTTCAAACAAGCCTCCAAGCCAACCAAATCTACCCGAATATAGTTCAAATAATTCAAAATAAGCTTTAAAAATTACCCACGAGTGAAAAAGATTGAATTTTTAATGAAAATTTAACAAATGTCTATCCCGGCCCGCTTGGTCAAAACCCAAGATTCAAATCAAAACTGGTTATCCATTCACCCCCGAGCCCGATTATGTGATTTATTTTGAAATCCGACCTCAATTTGAGGTCGAAATTTCAGTTTTGCAAAATCCCTAAATTCTACCAAAATCTCTAATTTCTACTGTGAAAATTCTAGATTTGATGTTGAAAATACATGAAAAGTAATGGGTAATTGAAAGAAAGCATATTGGAGTTGCTTACCAATGATTTTAATTCTTGAAAAATCACCTCTAGAGTATTTAAAGTTGAGAGACTGTGTAAAATGAGCTAAGTCCTATTTTTCCTATTTTACCCCCTGCAGGTATTGTAATTGCAAAGTCTTGTTCGCAATTGCGACCATCACAAATGTGAAACACAGGTCGCAAATGCAAACTGTGTCCTCAGCCTGCATAAGTCGCAAATGCGACAAAAATATCGTATTTGTGATAACCCATCCCACCGCAAATGTGATCAAAGATTTGCATTTGCGAACCTTCCTAAGTTCAATCCTCAGTCGCAAATGTGACCAAGCTATCGCAAAAGCGAATCCTGGGATGTCCGCAATTGCGAAAATATCTTCACAAATGCGAAGACTACCCTGCCCAGACCCTCGTCACAAATACAATCTTTTGATCGCAAATGCGATCATTTGATAGCAAAAGCGAACTCATAAATTTTAGCTAGATCTTGAAAATGCGAGATCTACAACTTAATACCAGAAAATGCAAAACACCAGCTATCTTCAAACCCCAAACTCATCCGTAACACATACGAAACTCACAGGAGCCCCTCGGGCTCCAAAATATGCACACTATTGTAATAACATCATATATGCTTGATGTTATCTCAAATCATCAAAATATCATCAAATTACAAGAATCGTATCATCAAAACTCATGAAATTCAAAAGGAAACTCAAGGGTATCTAGAAACACACCCTAAGCGTCTAATTCCTATCAAACCAATTCGAAATTGCACTAAATTTTGCAGACTAGTTCCAAATAGTAAAATGGACCTATTCCAAGTCTCAAAACTAAAATTTGGGCCCAATAACCATAGTGTCAACATACGGTCAAACCTAGAGAATTTACAAACATTCAAGCTAACTTTCGGGAAAACAAGTCAAATCAAGCTAGGGACATCCGAATTCAATTCTGGGCACACACCCAAGTCAAAAATCACAATAAAAACCCATGGAATCGTCAAAATACTAATTCAGGGTCGTTTACCCAAAATGTTGATTGTACTCAACTCAAATTATTTTTAAAGCCAAAAATCACATTTTTAACATTTTACATAAAAACTTTTCGAAAAACAACATGGACTACGCATGCATATCAAAAAATATCAAATGAAGCTAATAAAGGCCGTGGAATATGGAAATAAGGGCTAATACTCAAAATGACTTATCGGGTTATCACATTCTCCACCTCTAAAAGAAACATTGGTCCTCAAAAGGACATAGAAAAGTACCTCGATTGGTAAAAAGGTATGGGTAGCTACTCTGCATATCGGACTCGGACTCCTATGTAGCATTCTTGACCGGTTTACCTCTCCATTGAACTTTCACTGAAGCAATGTTGTTTGACCTTAACTTCCGGACCCGCCTGTCCAAAATGGCCATCGGCTCCTCATCATAAGTCAAATCCTTGTCTAATTGGACTGAGCTAAAATCTAATACATGTGACGGATCACGATAATACTTTTAGAGCATGAAAACATGGAACACCGGGTGAACTCCCGATAAGATGGGTGACAATGCAAGTCTGTAGGCCACTTCACCAATTCTCTTAAGGATCTCAACCCCCAAATAACTCGGTCGTGATGGTGCCTATCACAGTACTAGGCAAGCCAACCCAACAAGTAACCACAGTAAATTCTTTTGTAAAACCATTTTCTAAAACTGATTAAGTCTCGAACTTTCATAAGAAATATATAAAAGACTGAAATATGTGGAAAAATAGTACAAAATATACCAACACAGCCCAACAAATTTGGTGTCACAAGTCTAGAGCCTCTAAATACGACCAGTCCGACTGACTAATACATAATAAGCCTAAAATGCATAAAACAAAGATATGAAGGAGGAAAGCAGGGCTGCAGACGTCGTGCAGCTACCTACAGTCTCTGGTAAGCTCCGATAATGCTGGGGACCCTCACTCTGCAGCTCGGGCACCTGGATCTGCACACAAGGTGTATGGAGTAACATGAGAACGCCAACTCAGTAAGTAATTAAAGTAAATAAGGTCTGAGTGCAGTGACGAGCAATTAAAAATCATATATAAGAGTATACAACAGAGTACCAAATCAAACTCAACAGTTTAAAAGCCAGTTACTTCGTAAAACTTCAGTTTCAATTGAAATACTTTGAAATCATTTACTTAGCAGTTTTAAATAGAGGATCATTATAAAAGAAAAGTGAAATCAGCAAAAATATCATAAATGGGCCCCTCAGGCAAGGTACCACTCATAAATATAGCCTCTCGGGCAAGCCTCTTGGTCACTCGTGACTCAACTCTCATCATACAGTACTCACACTCAGCACTCAGGCTTAATAATACCTCATAATAGTAATAATCATAATAATCAATGCGGTGTGCAGCCCGATCCATAGTTTATAGTCGACTACGCTCACTGGGGGTGTACAGACTCCGGAGGGGCTCTTATAGCCCAAGCGTCATATCGCTGTGGCGCGTAGCCCGATCCAATATATATATACCGCTGCAGCGTGCAGCAGGATCCCTATAAGTACCGTTGTGGCGTGCAACCCGATCCATAATAAATACATATAGTATTGCTTCGGCGTGGAGCCTGATCCATAATATATATATATAATCCTCACCATTAGGTCCTCAACATCTCTCAGTCATTAACCTCACAGCCACTCGGTCATAACAGTGGAAATCAAGAAAACTCAGCCCAACAGTTTTCACATTTTAAGAAGTAGAGTGATAAAAATGAGGTTTAAACAACAAACAGGTAAAACATGACTGAGGATGTTCTTTCAAACAGATAGAGTGAGGAAAACAGTAAAAATGCCCCTAAGGGTCTCAACAGGTCGGCACAAGGCCCCAAACATGGCATACAACCCATGATATAGTATCAGTCTCTAAAATACGTGATATTATAAGATTTCAAATCAAATACGCAACTTAATAGTCACTACGGGATGGACCAAGTCACAATCCCTACTGGTGCACACCCACACGCTTGTCACTGGCATGTGCGTCACCTTATTTGTCAAAACAATACGAAATACCAGGGTTTTATACCCTCAGTTCCAGATTTACAATGGTTGCTTACCTCAAACCGGATGAAATACTACTCCATGACACCTTTGGCTCTCGCCTCGGCCTCAACTCGCGCCGAATCTACCCAAAATCAGAATCATAATATTAGAATATGCTAAGGGAACGAAGCCCATGTGAAAATAATCAAATTATACCAAAAATCCTGAAATTGATCCAAACCCGACCCCCGGGCCCACGTCTCAAATTCCATAAAAATCATATCAATAGAATCCTTATCCTCCCACGAGTCTATTCATACCAAAAGCATCGAAATCGGACCTCAAATGGCCTCTCAAATCCCTACTCAAAGCTCTCTAATATCAAGCCCTAATCCCTCAATTTTCTTCCTTAATTTCCATTAATACAATGATTAAAAAATGGAAAAACGGTCATGAACTCAAGTAATGAAGCTTAGGTAACTTATCCAACTGATGATCTTCGATATCCCAATGAAATTCACTACCCTAGCTCACTTCCCGTCTTCAAAAATGGAGAACTTAGCAAAAATTCAGAAAGGAACCCTTATATACTTTCTGACCCAGGTATTTTGCACATGCGGTCCCTTTTCTTCTTCCGTGCTACCGCTTTTGCGATCAATCTACCGCTTCTGCAGTTTTCACTTAAATCCCTGGAACAACATCTGCGACCTTTCTTCCGCATCTGTGGTCATGCAGATGCGCCCAGATGCCCGCTTCTGCGGCTCCGCCTGACTCACCTCGTGGCCGCTTCTACGGCTTACTTCTGCATTTGCGGGAGTCTCCCAACCGCAGATGCGGTTATGACAACAATCATAAAACTTCAGCTGCCAAACTCAACTGCAAAACCTCCCGTCAACCATCCGAAATCACCTCGAGGCCCCCGGGACATCAACCAAAAGGACGAACTAGACATATACCAATATCCAAACTTATACAAATTTTCAAAATACCTCAAACAAGATCGAATCAACCAAATCACATCGGATTCAAGCCTAAGGTTCCAAAATTCTTCCAATTTCTGCTTTTGATCAAAAAGTCTATCAAAGCACGTCTGAATGACCTGAAATTTTGCACACATATCTCAAATGACACAACGGACCTACTGCAACTCCCGAAATCCCATTTCGACCCCTATATCAAAATCTCACCTATCAACCAGAAAATGCCAAAATTCCAATTTCGCCAATTCAAGCCTAAATCTAATCCGGACCTCCAAATCCCATTCCGATCATGCTCCTAAGTCCCAAATCATCTTCCAAAGCTATCCGAATTTTGGAATTCACATCCGAGCCCTTATTCACATAAGTTAATATCCGGTTGACTTTTCCAACTAAAACTTACTCAAAAGAGGCTAAGTGTCTCAAACCTTACCCAAAACCTCTCCAAACCCGAGCCAACCAACCTGATAACACATAATACAGCTGAACAAGAAAATAAGAAGTAGAAATGAGGAAAATAGAGCGGTAACTCATGAAACGACTGGTCGGGTCGTTACATCCTCCCCCTCTTAAACAAATGTTCGTCCTCGAACGAGTCAAGAAACATACCTGAATCCTCAAATAGGTGAGGATATATGCTCCATATCTCCCACTCGGTCTTCCAAGTAGCCTCCTCCATAGGCCGACCTCTCTAGTGCACTTTCACTGAAGCTATATCCTTTGACCTCAACTTTCGAACCTGACGCTCCAAAATAGCTACGGGCTCCACATCATAAGTCAAATCACCATCCAAATGGACCGTGCTGAAATCCAGAAGATGAGACGGATCCCCAATATACTTTCGGAGCATAGAAACATGAAATATCGGGTGCACACTCGACAAGCTAGGTGGCAAAGCAAGCTCATAAGCCACCTCCCCAATCCTCCGAAGCACCTCAAAAGGCCCAATGAACCAAGGATTCAATTTACCCTTATTCCCAAATCTCATAACACCCTTCATGGGTGAAACCTTCAATAGAACCTTCTCACCAACCATGTAGGACACATTCCGAACCTTCCTGTCAGCATAACTCTTTTGTCTCGACTGCGCTGTACGAAGCCTCTCCTGGATCACCTTCACCTTGTCTAAAGCATCCTGCACCAAGTCTGTACCCAATAGCCTAGCCTCACCCAGCTCAAACCAACCAACTTGAGATCTACACTACCTCCCATACAAAGCCTCATATGGAGCCATCTGAATACTTGACTGCTAACTATTGTTATAAGCAAACTCTGCGAGCGGTAGAAACTGATCCCATGAACCTCCAAAATTAATGACACAAACGCGTAACATGTTCTCCAATATCTAAATAGTGCGCTCGGACTGCCCGTCCGTTTGAGGATGAAAAGTTATGCTCAACTCAACCTGAGTACCCAACTCTCGCTGCACAGACCTCCAAAACTGTGAAGTAAACTGAGTGCCCCTATCTGAAATGATGGAAACTGGGACACCATGCAAACGAACAATCTCCCGGATATCGATCTCTACCACCCGCTCTGAAGAATAAGTAGTAAACACAGGGATAAAGTGCGCGGACTTGGTCAGCTGATCCACAATCACCCAAATAGTATCGAACTTCTTCAAGGTCCGTGGGATCCCAACTACAAATTCCATGGTGATCTGCTCCCACTTCCACTCTGGAATATCCATCTGCTGGAGTAAGCCACCCGGTCTTTGATGCTCATATTTCACCTACTGACAATTGAGACACCGAGCCACAAATCCCACAATGTCTTTCTTCATTCTCCTCCACCAATAGTGTTGTCTCAGATCCTGATACATCTTCGCGGCACCCGTATGAATGGAATACCACGAGCTATGGGGCTCCTCTAGAATCAACTCTCGAAGCCCATCCACATGGGGCACACATATCCGATCATGCATCCTCAATACTCCGTCATCACCAATAGTCACATCTCTGGCATCATCATGCTGAACTCTGTCCTTTAGGAAAAACAAGTGAGGATAATCATATTAGCGCTCTTTGATGCGATCAAATAAGGAATACCAAGAAATCACACAAGCCAATATCCGACTGGGTCCGAAATATCTAACCTCATGAACCGATTGGCCAAGGCCTGAACATCAACCGCAAGAGGTCTCTCCCTAACTAGAATGTATGCCAAACTTCCCATACTCACCGCCTTCCTACTCAAGGCATCGGCCACCACATTGGCCTTCCCCGGATGGTACAAAATAGTGATATCATAGTCATTTAGCAACTCCAACCATCTTCGTTGCCTCAAATTGAGATCCTTCTATTTGAACAGGTGCTGGAGGCTACGATGATCAGTAAACACCTCACAAGACACACCATACAAATAATGCCTCCAGATCTTCAACACGTGAACAATGGCAGCCAACTCCAAATCATGAACAGGGTAGTTCTTCTCATGGGGCTTCAACTGACGAGAAGAATAAGCAATAACTCTACCGTCCTACATCAATACACACCCTGTCGTGCCCCCATTTTCCCTTTGTAAAGAGAGAGAGAGATCCAGGTTTTGACATTCATGGGGGTGATAACTCATTTCTTTTGGGGAATTTGGGTTTTTGAAGAGTCGCCACCTAACGGATTATGGTGCATTAGTGCACCTAGAGCAATAAACTCTTAGACTAGTTTACATTACTAGAGATTTAGGGTAAGGGATCAAAATAACCTTAAGGGGAAGGTGATAGGCACCTCTCTTGGTCCACAATAGTGGGTCCCAGCCGAACTTATACTTATGAATTAGTCCTTTAACAAATAAATAGTTTAAACACATACTTGCAAATAAGGGCATGTTTTGGACATTGTTTGACTAAAGTAATAAGACAAGAATTTGAACAAGTTGCATATAAAAGAGTAAAGTCTAAACATCGGGAATTGGGAAAGAGAGGTCCTAGGTTGGTTAGCCTATAGGATCACCCCACACAATTCCTGGTAAACACTCCTCAATGAGGGGCTACACGTGACATTAGCGCGTAGTCATCATATCCTTACTACCCAATTCTCTCCCCTTGGTCATAGCCTAAAGCGTTCTAATAACCTTGACAGATGTCCTATACGTGCACTACCCGTCCCTTCCTTTTGGCCCTGGAGGTATTTAGGACCTCTAACTAGGGTAGTTCTAGAACTTGCTAAGGTTTTAAAGGATAAAAGTCTAGGCATCAATCAAGAACAATTAGGATTGCATTTAAAGGGAACAAATTATAGGCTCACAGTCACCTCCACAAATATAACAAGTAAATGCACGTCTTCAAACATCAGTCAAGTATTTAAGATAAAATCCTAGAACATGATATCTAGGTGAGTAGGGATTATACAGTATTGAATTAGGACAAAGTGTAAAAATCCTATTTAGCTTGCCTACTGATGTAGACCTGTTAAATCTGAACAGTTTGGAATAACAAAGCATAGTTTCATAGCTGTAGGATTTAAATCACCCTAGAGGCTTGCCTTATCGCATAACAGTGATGTCCTAAAAGCATGGTATCTATATTTATTAAGGAATATAGTAAAATAGTGAACAATTTTTAAACGAACACTCGAGATCCTATACAAATGCTTTCTAGCGGTAGTAAATTAAGGTAGTGTTTGAAAAACTCATTTAAAGAAGTGGACAGTTGATTAAGCCAATTCATAATGAATTAAACTGATTTGTTTAACTAAATTGATTTTAAGTTCTATAGGCAGTATTTCTTATTTGAATTCATATAGGCATGGTATCTAATTATTAAGAGCTGATTTTCAAACTTATAGGCATGATTTCTAGTGAGACGAATGTAAATACATGTTGTAGCAGAAACTTGAACTCAATAACTTTACACTCTATAGGCATGATATCTAATAATAAAGTTGATTTTAATCCTATAGACATGATTTCTATTAATGAAGCCATTTAGATCCTATAGGCATGATTTCTGATATTGTGAAAGTATAGCAAGCACAACAAATGCATTAACACAAATCATATAGGCATCGTATCTACCTTGATTTACCCAACATATATAACTACCCATCCCTTTTCACTAATCAACCCAATGTTGTTTACAAATAATTATTACAGACCGGTTGAATAAATTACATAAAGAAATAAAGAAAAAAAAAGTTAACTATATGGAGCCTGAAGCAGGCCCAAGTGACTTCCCAAGCATCCAATAGCCTCAAATGCCAAAGTTCTATAGACAAGATCATGTCTAGGTGTGTCAGAGTTCCCTAAGGACCTCAAAGATCTCGGACAGTGCTCACACCTAGACTTTTTCTCAAACAGTAACTCATTTAGGTGCAGTATGGAAAGGCCAGCTCTGACATGCCAGAGTTCAAAGAGATCTCAAGGGTCTCAAGGCAGTGCACATATCGGAGGGGTAGAACTAATATCCTAAGAGTAAAGTGAGAGTGCTTGACATAGTTTTGTTTTGAAAATAGTATAGAGATGACTTTAGAAGTAAAAGAGATTTTTCAGAAAACACGAAATAGTTTTGTGGTAAAAGACAGTTTGAGAAGAGTGCCAAAATAGCAGACAAGCAATTGGTCATAAGAGGCACTCAGAACACTTAACAAACAGAACTTCACATAGGGATAAAGGGATTGTGGCACATAAGAATCACCTTAGGGTACAGGGATAGGGATAGAGGAAACATATAGTCACAAACTGCATGCAACACTTAGGATCTTAGAGACTCATTAAATATTTAGGACATAGATGATAGTTGGCCTGCCTTGAACATGATTAAACCTATAGTTTGGACATGCTAGGTAAAGAAGTAGGAAGGAAAGAGTGCAGAGTTAAAGAAATGCATTGAACAGAACAAAATTTTAGACATGCTAGGCAAAGAAGTAAGCAAGAAAGAGCACAGAATTAAAGAATACATTGAACAGGCAGATTTTAGACATGCTGAGCAAGAAATAGGCAGGAATACAAGTTGACCTCATAACTGATGAACTAATGCGGAAATGAAAAACACATAGGGTTTGGTTTCCAAAACTTAACTAGAGATATACCAGTTGAAGAAAAGGGTGCAGGATATAAAGTAAATGAAGTTTCAATATCTAGCCTTAGCTTTCAGCCGGCTAGATCAACAAGTATCACAAAAAGCAGAAGAGAAAGAGAACTTTTAAAGTGTAAGAAGCTATTTTTTTGAACTAATGTTCGTTGTGTAGAACTTAAAAGAAGAGAAGGTTTATATAGTAATCAAAAGCATGTCACATAAGGTAAGAGATCAATTAAGTAGTAAATCAAGGAAGTCACATGTAAATCAACAAGATCTTCCCTTAATCAAGGACAATTAAATCAACGGTAAAATCATGCTAAGTATTTAAGGAAAAGAATCAAATAAGGCTTAGTATAAAGTAGATAATTAGGGGTAAATGAACAGCAGTTTAATTAAGGAAACAAATCAGTAATAATCAGCGGAATATAAACAAGGCAGGGAAAAACAATTAAAAAAAAGCAAGCAATTCAGTCAAATCCAATAGAGAGGTAAGAATCAAGAGTTAAATGGAAAGTGTTCAAATTAAACCAGGAAATAAGGGATTCAGAGTAATCAAGGGTTCAGAAAGTCATGAAGAGTCAGCATGTTTAGCATATAAAATAAGGTAGAACATGAATAGTCAGGATTTCACATAGCTTTAACAAAACATATAGTTAAACGACACTAATTCAAGGAGAAATATACAAGTCTTAACATGAATGGTTAGAACGAACACAAGTACATAAAATCATTGAAAGGTCGAACTAAGAGATTCAGTAGAAGCATATTAGGACAAGAAAATCACGGGAAATCAAAAGAACCCAAAGCAAGGACACAATCAGATGTACTAATATTCAGAAACCAAACGAAGAACCCCCAAAAATTAGGGCTTTTGGTACGAGAGAGTTAGAGTTGTAGCAAACTCATATAAATTAGTCAAAATATTTGAGAAGCAGACGTTTAAACACAAAAAATCATCAAACAAATTTTAAAATGAAATTTCGGAAACCCTAGTTTTAGAAAAAGATGAAAATACTTGAAAATCATATGATTCTTGTAAAGAATATTAAGGTGGTTGTAAAACTCACAGGAAACAAACTCAAATCATCTTAGATTTGTACAGAACTAGGAGGTTTAGAAAAGAAATTAGGGTTTCGGAGAGAACCCTATAGAGATGAAGAAGCATACTGAGAAACCTATAGATCGTAGCTAATATGGGGCGATCTTACTCAGAATCTCACCGGAGTGGCCTCAAACAGGCGAGAGAAAACCATAGATGCAAGTTACTAGCCCTGGTCCCTTGAGGGCCCTAGAGATGGCAAGAATAACATGAGAGAAGCCATTGGAGGCCTGCGGGGTGGTGATAAACCACCGGAGATAGTCATAGATGAGGGTCAGTGAGATGAGATTAGGGTTTAGGTTGAGAGCGTTTGAGAGCAGAGAGGATAAGGTGATGGCAGTGTAAGGTGTAAAATGAATAAGGTTAGAGGGGTATAGGTTGGTTTAATTAAGGAAAGGGGAAACCTGGACCGTTGATCATAATGATCAACGACCAGGATTTGTATGGGTATTTGGGTTGGGCAGATGGTTATTGGGCCTGGGTAGGTTTAGGTTTAAAAAATTGGGCTGGGTATTAGGGCTGAAATTGAAATAAAATTAGGCCAGATTTTAAATAGCCATTTTCAATACTATATAATTCATAAAAATAACAAATGATGTCCAAAAAATATTTTAGTGTACTAAAATGATTAAAATAGTCGTTCAATATTTTAAAAATACAAAAGATCATTTTATGCATCAATAACATATTTATGCATTAGAAGGGCTATTATTGCAAAGATATGCAATTTAGCTAAAAAAAATATAAAAAGGCAATTATAAAAAATGCACCAAAAATATTTAAAAAATATTTTGGCATAAATAAAGAAATTAGATGGCTAAATCACCAAAAAAATAATTTGAAGGATAATTATTGGAAATTTTATAAATAAAAAGGGAAGAAATAAATCAATTTGGAGCTTTTAAAAATTATAATAATTGCATAAAAAATTATCAAAATGCTCATGCATGCTTATAACTGCATATATTCTATTTTGAAATTATATATATGTATTAAAAATATATAAGGAAAAATTGGCTATTAATAGCTGCCCCTCTTTACCCGGGAAGGATGAAAGAGTTTTCGGGTGAAGAAATGATGGCCAATTTTGACCGGATGGGATGTTTTGAAATAAAGAGGCCGGACTCCGGTCTTTGAGTTGCCTACATATCCCTGGTCTTACAGGAATCAGGCCATGTATAGTTTTGGATTTATTGGCGGAATATACCGATGAAGTCATTGCAAGAACGGACACGGGACGCAAAAGCGGCCATGGTAAGCAGTTAAGGTTCGAGACAGTTGAAGGAACTGGAGCAAGGTCTCTCCTTCTAGGATAGCGGTTTCTTACTGGTCACCTGCAGATAAAAATATGATACAAACATGTATTTGAGTGAAAATTTAAACATGATGCAGATTCCCTTTGGACCATGAAGGTTGTTTTTGGATGGTTAAAGAAGAAGTCCTTGGACCATGACGTCCTGGGACATGAATTGTTTAGTGAGGGATTCGCAGGCCATGAAATGATGTTCTCGGGCCATGAAAAATAGTGCCTCCGAACCATGACGCCTTTGAATAATGATATGCAAATTTGAGGGATCCTCAGGTCATGACATGATGTCTTCCGGTTATGAGGATGATGCCTTTTAGACTATGACGCCCTTGGATAGATTGGAAATATTTCTACCCATGATATGCAATAGCATGATGTTAACAAGACAAGTCTTAGTCTTGTGAAATAGAGGGCAAAGCTTAGCCCGACTGAAAAGCGAATAGATAGTACTAGAAATAGAGCAATATTTGTGCAAAAAGGGACAATGCTTAGTCCCATGTGGATGGGGAGGCAAGGATTAGCCTCATGCAAATAGGAAGGCAAGGATTAGCCTCATGCAAGAAGAGAGGCAAGGATTAGCCTCATGCAGGTAGGGAGGCGGGGATTAGCCTCATGCAAATAGGGAGGAAAGGATTAGCCTCGTACAGATATGGAGGCAAAGATTAGCCTCATGCAGGTATGGAGGCAGGGATTAGCCTCATGCAGATATGGAGGTAGGGATTAGCATCATTCAAATAGGGAAGCAAGGGTTAGCCTCATGCAGGTAGGGAAGCAGGGATTAGCCTCATGCAGATATGGAGTCAAGGATTAGCCTCATGCAAATAGGGAGGAAAGGGTTAGCCTCATGAAAATATGGAGGCAAGGATTAGCCTCATACAGGTAGGGAGGTAGGGATTAGCCTTATGCAGATATGGAGGCAGGGATTAGCCTCATGCAAATAGGGAGGCAAGGATTAGCCTTATGCAGATATGGAGGCAGGGATTAGCCTCATGCAGGTATGAAGGCAGGGATTAGCCTCATGCAGATGTGGAGGCAAAGATTAGCCTCATACAAATGTAGAGGCAAGGATTAGCCTCATGTAGATATGGAGACAAGGATTAGCCTCATGCAAATATGGAGGCAAGGATTAGCCTCGTACATATATGGATGCAAGGATTAGCCTCGTGCAGGTATGAAGGCAGGGATTAGCCTCGTACAGATATGGAGGTAGGGATTAGCCTCATGCAAATGTGGAGGCAATGATTAGCCTCATGCAGATATGGAGGCAAGGATTAGCCTCATGAAAATAGGGAGGCAAGGATTATCCTCATGCAAATATGGAGGCAAGGATTAGCCTCATGCAGGTATGGAGGCAAGGATTAGCCTCATGCAAATATGGAGGCAGGGATTAGCCTCATGCAAATATGGAGGCAAGGATTAGTAGTATATGTCTTAGCTGGAGATATATTCGGTGTCTGATGCCTGATTGATAGAGAATTCTTTACGTGTATATATTTGCGGATGCTATCGCTACGTCAGATATGCCTGCGTTCAAAGAAAATTGTAAGTTTTGCGAGGGGAGGTTGGTTCGTGCCTTCGTCCGCCGGCCTTGCTTTGCTCCGTTCTAGAGGCCCTTTTGAGTTTCCCTGGGTAACACCTGGCTGTTACGGAAATAAAGTTTTTTGAAAAATATGCACTTATTGATAAACATAGAGTCATTTTAGAAACAAATTGATATATCAAGTAATTTTAGATGAACTAGTGACTGTAACACATTTCAGAGACATTGCAGCTTTCTCATGTCAGAATTTTGAGGGTCCCTAGTTTGATAGATGATTCTTCGGCTGTTTGCGGGTAATGAGCCTTGTCGAACCTTCTTCAGAATTTTGAGAGTCCTTCTCAAAATTCTGCCCCAGTTTCTTAACCAATTTTTGACTTTTCGGCATGCGATAGCGTTGGCTAGACTTGCTTTGGAATTTTGAAGGTCCTCCTCAAAATTCTGCCCCAGTTTCTGATCTTGGAAAAATGAAAATTTTATTATGATATGACTGAACCCATAAGGCTGCCTACGTATCCCCTCTTAAATAGGAATCATGTTAAGCGTAGTTCAATTACATTTGATGAGAAAATGTAAATAAATTAAGCATAGTATCTCTTGACTGCGTCTGAATTGATTGGTTTTGGCCAGATTTCTCCATCCATTTCTGCAAGTACGAGTGCTCCTCCTGTTAGCACTATGTGAACCATGTACAGACCTTGCCAGTTGGGAGAGAATTTCCCTTTGGCTTTATCTTGATGTGGGAAGATCTTCTTCAGCACCAACTGACCTGGTGCAAATCGCCTTGGTTTGACCCTTTTGTTGAACGCTCTGGACATTATGCTCTAATAAAGTCGGCCGTGACATGTTGCGTTCATTCTTTTTCCATCTATAAGGGCCAATTGTTCATAGCGACTCCTTATCCACTCTGCATCGCTGAGTTTCGCTTCCTGTATGATTCTTAAAGAAGGAATCTTTACCTCGACTGGGATGACAGCCTCGGTACCATAAACCAACATGTAGGGAGTTTCCCCCGTTGATGTGAGAACCGTAGTGCAGTATCCCAATAAAGCGAAAGGTAGTTTTCAGTGCCATTATTTGTGGTTCTCTACCATCTTCCTTAGTATCTTCTTGATATTTTTGTTGGCGGCTTCTATGGCTCCATTCATCTGAGGTGTACGCTGTGGAATTCTTGTGCTTGATTTTGAAAGTTTAGCACATGGCTTTCATCAGATCACTGTTGAGATTGGTGGCATTATCAGTAATAATGGACTCAGAAACTCCAAATTGGCATACAATATGATCTTTGCCAAAATTTGCGATGACTTTCTTAGTTACAGCTTTGTAAGGCAGCCTCTACCCATTTTGCGAAGTAATCAATGGCTACCAGAATAAACCTGTGTCTGTTTGAAGCAGTGGGCTCAATCGGACCAATAACATCCATTCCCCATGCGGCGAATGGCTAAGGTGAGCTTGTTGCATTGAGCTCATTTGGCGGCAATTTTATCATATCGGCATGCACTTGGCATTGAAAGCATTTGCAGACATACTGGACATAAACCGTCTCCATGGTCATCTAAAAGTAACCAGCCCTAAGTATCTTCTTAGCCAAGACAAAACCATTCATGTGTGGGTCGCAGGTCCCTGCATGTATCTCCTCGAGTAGCTTAGAAGCTTCCTTTGCATCGACACATCTTAGCAATCCCAAATCAGGATTTCTTTTGTACAAGTTTCCTCCATTGTGGAAGAAGTGATTGGACAATCTCCAAAGTGTGCATTTCTGAGTGTGGTTTGCATGCTCCGGATATTCTCCATTTGACAAATACTCATAGATGTCATGGAACCAAGGCTTTCCATTTATTTCTTCTTCAACATGAGCACAATATGTCGATTGATTATGGATCTTCACCGGAATGGGATTAATATAATTCTTATCTGGATGTTGTATCATAGATGACAAGGTGGCCAATGCATCGGCAAACTCATTCTGAATTTTGGGCACATGTCGGAATTCTATCTTCGTGAACCTCTTTCTCAATTCCTGCACATGGTGTAGATATGGCAGTATCTTGGAATTCTTGGTGGCCCACTCTCCTTGTACCTGGTGCACAAGTAAATATGAATCACCGATTACCAGCATCTCCCGAATATTCATGTCGATCGCCATGTTGAGCCCTAGTATGCAGGCTTCATATTCCGCCATGTTGTTAGTGCAGGAAAATCTAAGTTTAGTAGATACCGGATAATGTTGACCCATTTCTAATATCAAAATTGCTCCAATACCCACTCATTTGAAATTTGCAGCTTCGTCAAAGAACATCCTCCAACCGTCGTATGTTTCGGTAATGTCTTTCCCTACGAACGATACTTCTTCATCAGGAAAATACATTTTCAAGGCTTTGTATTCTCCTCCTATCGGATTTTCAGTAAGATGATCTACCAATATTTGTCCTTTGACCGCCTTTTGAGTTACATAGACGATAGCGAACTCACTCAATAGTATCTGCCACTTGGCTAACTTCCCAGTCGGCATGGGCTTCTGGAATATGTACTTCAGAGGGTCCATCCTGGATATAAGGTATGTAGTATAAGCATCTAAGTAATGCCTCAATTTCTGAGCTGTCCAGGTCAAAGCACAGCAAGTGCGTTCCAGCAGAGAGTACCGTGCTTTGTAAGGTGTGAACTTCTTACTCAGGTAGTATATGGCCTGCTCCTTTTTTCCTGTCTTGTCGTGTTGTTCCAAAACACATCCGAATGCTCCATCCAATACAGATAGATAGAGTAGCAAAGGTCGTCCTAGCTCTAGCGGGACCAGAACTGGTGGTGAGGACAAGTACTCTTGGATTTTGTCGAAGGCCCTCTAACAATCCCCTGTCCAGCTTGTTTCGGCATCTTTCCTCAGCATTTTGAAGATTGGTTCACATATGACTGTGGACTGTGCTATGAATCAACTGATATAGTTGAGACGTCCTAAGAAGCTCATTACGTCCTTTTTCCTCTTAGGTGGTGGTAACTCCTGAATAGCCTTGACTTTAGACGAATCCAGCTCTATCCCTTGACGGCTGACAATGAATCCCAGTAGCTTTCTTGCAGGAACCCCAAATGCACATTTTACGGGGTTTAGTTTCAAGTTGTACCTCCTTAATCTATCAAAGAACTTTCTCAAGTATGTTATGTGGTCTGCGGCTCTCTTGGATTTGATAATTACGTCGTCCACATACACCTCTATTTCCTTGTGTATCATATCATGAAAGATGGTTGTCATGGCTCTCATGTAAGTAGCCCCAGTATTCTTCAAACCTAATGGCATCATCTTGTAACAGTATACACCCCAAGGTGTAATAAAAGTTGTCTTCTCTGCATTTTCATCGTCCATCCAAATCTGATGATAACCCGCGAAGCAATCTACAAAGGATTGGAGTTCATGCTTGGCGCAATTATCGATCGGGATGTGTATATTTGGTAGTGGGAATTCGTCCTTGGGACTTGCTCTGTTTAAATCCCAATAGTCAACACATACTCTGACTTTCCCATCCTTCTTCGGAACTGGCACAATATTAGCTAACCAGGTTGGGTACTTGACCACCCTGAGAACTTTGGCTTTGATCTGCTTGGTAACTTCCTCCTTAATTTTCAAGCTCATGTCTTGTTTGAACTTTCTGAGTTTCTGCTTTACTGGCGGGCACATGGGATTACTAGGCAACTTGTGAGCCACTATGGACGTGCTCAAACTGGTCATGTCATCATATGACCATGCGAAAATGTCCTCATACTCTTTTAGGAAATGAATATACTCTTCCTTAGCTGTTGGTGACAAGTGATTGCTGATGCGAGTCTCCTTGACGGTCTCGACATCCCCCAAATTTACTGCTTCGATTTCGTCCAAATTGGACTTAGGCTTATTCTCAAATTTTTCAACCTCCTCAGCAACTTTCTAGGGTATCTCATCTTCTTCATCTGAATCACTATTCTCATGTTGTGTTGCCTCATTACATGTCACAGTCACTAGTTCAACAGGAAAAGTAATAATAACGATGTAGAAAAGAAGTGTAGAAATAGTAATGAATAATAAAGAGCAAATGCATTTTATTAAAATCGAAAAATCATCTAGACAAGTACGACTGGATGAATCGAGCATTTATTTTGAATCAAGTAAATCTTAAAACAAAATTATTGGAAATCTTAAATGCCTAGAATGGCTGTAGAAGTAAAATCTGCCAAGCTACCCGGGGACTCAGTGGGCTCGGGATGGTGTGGCGGTCCAGTTCTTGAGAACAGCTCCCTTCTTTACAGTCTGAATGGTGAGGCCTTCTTCCTCCTCCTCCTCAATTATGGAGCTGCACTAGGAATTTTACTGGAGTGGCTTGAAATAGGCGAGAGAAGACCATAGATGCAAAATACTAGCCTGGTCCCTTGAGGGCCCTGGAGATGGCAAAAATAACATGAGAGAGGCCATTGGAGGCTTGAGAGGTGGTGATAAACTACCGAAGATATCCATAGATGAGGGTCGTTGAGATGGGATTAGGGTTTAGGTTGAGAGCATTTGAGAGCAAAGAGGATTAGGTGACGGCAGTGTAAGGTGTAAAATGAATTAGATTAGAGGGGTATAGGTTGGTTTAAATAAGGAAAGAGGAAACCTAGACCGTTGATCAAAATGATCAACGGCCAGGATTTGGTCGGGTATTTGGGTTGGGCAAATAGGTATTGGGCATGGGTAGGTTTAGGTTTAAAAAATTGGGCTGGGTATTGGGGCTGAAATTGAAATGAAATTAGGCCAGATTTTAAATAGTCATTTTCAATACTATATAATTTATAAAAATAACAAATGATGTCTAAAAATTATTTTAGTGTACTAAAATGATTAAAAATAGTTGTTCAACATTTTAAAAATACAAAAGATCATTTTATGCATAAATAACATAATTTTTAGATCAATTTGGAGCTTTTAAAAATTATAAAAATGCTCATGCATACTTATAATTGCATATATGCTATTCTGAAAGTATATATATGTATTAAAAATGTATAAGAAAAAATTGGCTATCAACACACCCAATACCAACTCTCGAAGCATCACAATACACGATATATGAACCTGAAGCTGATGGCAAAACTAACACTAGACCTATTGTCAAGGCAGTCTTGAGCTTCTGAAAGCTCTCCTCACACTCATCCGACCACCTGAACGGAGCACCCTTTTGAGTCAACTTGGTCAAGGACGATGCGATAGATGAAAATCCTTAAACAAACCGGCGGTAATAGCCCGCCAAACTAAGAAAGCTGCGAATCTCTATGGCCGAGGATGGTCTGGGCCAACTCTGAACTGCCTCTATCTTCTTTGGATCAACATGAATACCCTCGCTGGACACCACGTACCCCAAGAAAGCCACTGAACTGAGCCAAAACTCACACTTGGAGAACTTTGCATATAGCTTCTCCTCCCTCGATTTATGCAATACAACTCTTAAATGCTCCGTGTGCTCCTCCTGACTACGCGAATACACCAGAATATCATCAATGAAAACTATGACAAATGAGTCGATATAAGGCTGAAATACACTGTTCATCAAATGCATGAATGCTGCTGGGGCATTGGTCAGCCCAAAAGACATCATCAAGAACTCATAATGACCATATCGGGTCCTGAAAGTTGTCTTAAGAATATCTGAGTCCCTGATCTTCAATTGGTGATAACCTGAATGGAGATCAATCTTGGAGAACACACTCGCTCCCTGAAGCTGGTCAAACAAATCATCAATGCAAGGTAGGGGATACTTGTTCTTAATTGTAAGCTTGTTCAACTGCCTGTAATCAATGCACATCCTCATCGTGCCATCCTTCTTCTTCACAAATAGAATAGGCGCACCACAAGGCGACATACTAGGCCGAATAAACCCCTTATCAAGGAGTTCCCGAAGATGCTCCTTCAATTCCTTCAACTCCGCTGGTGCCATACGATACGATGGAATAGAGATGGGCTAAGTGTCCGGCACCAGATCAATACTAAAATCAATATCCCTGTCCGGTGGCATGTCCGACAGGTCTGCAGGAAACACATCGGGAAAATCCCTCACAATAGGAACAGAATCAATACTAGGAGTCTCTACACTGACATTCTTCACAAAGGCTAAGTATTAAAGGCAACCCTTCCCAATCATCCGCTGGGCCTTCAGAAATAAAATCACCCTACTGGGGACAAAATCAGTAGAACCTCACCACTCGATCCGTGGCACACCCGGCATAGCCAACATCACTGTCTTAGCATGACATTCCAATATAGCATGATATGGAGATAGCCAATCCATTCCCAATATCACTTCAAAGTCCACCATACATAGCAACAATAGATCCACTCGGGTCTCCAGACCCCCAAAAGTCACCACATACGACCGGTACACACGGTCCACAACAATAGTATCGCCTACCGGAGTAGATACACGAACAGATGAAACAAGAGACTTACGAGGCGTATCCAAATAACGAGCAAAATATGATGACACATATGAAAAAGTGGAACCGAGATCAAATAACACAGAAGCATCCCTGCGGCAGACTGAGACAATACTTGTAATCACAGCATCTGAAGAAACAACACTGGTCTAGCTGGGAGTGCATAGAAACAAGCCTGACCACCACCTGATCAACCTCCCATTCTGGGGAGACCCCTAGCTGACTGACCTCCACCCCTAGCTGCCTGCGCGGGTGGTGAAGTAACTGGAGCTAAAGTCGAGGGTTGACCCCTCTACTGAGACGGTCCCTCAAGAAAAATAGGACACTGCCTCCTCATATGCCCAAACTCTCCACACTCATAACAACTCCCCGATGCTGGAGACGGGGACTAAAGGGAACCCTGCATCGAAATGACCAATAGAAGGACCTGGCATGGAAGAACCCTAAACTGATGGAGCACGGGACGAACTCTAGGTTGGAAGGGCACTGAGTGATGAATGGCCATTATGATAACTGTGAGAACCATGACCCGATGATGCCCCACGATAACCTGGGCGAGCTGACTAAGCCTTCTTGAATAGACGACATCTGCCGTGTTGAAACTAACCTCTTGAAGGAGCACTACCAAAGCTACAAGATCCCTGAGGCCTCTTGGCCTCCCTATCTTTCACTCCTGGTGACGAACTGACTCAATCTCGCGGGCGATGTCAACAACCTCCTCAAAAGTAGCACCTAACACCCTCTCCTGAGTCATGAGAATCCGAAGTTGATATATGAGGCCATCAACAAACCTCCTGATCCTCTCTCGATCTGTAGGAACCAACCAGACCGTATGACGATCTAACTTCGAGAACCACATCTCATGCTGTGTCACAGTCATATCTCCTTGACGCAACTACTCGAACTGCCTGTGCAGCTCCTCTCTGCGAAACTGTGGCACATACTTATCCAGAAAGAGAACGGAGAACTGTTGCTAGGTAACGGGCGTTGCACCAACAGGCCTACGCCTCTCATAAGCCTCCCACCAAGTAAAGGCAGCTTCAGAAAATTGAAAAGTAGTAAATGCTACACCACTGGTCTCCAGAATGCCCACTGTACGAAGAATCCTCTAACACTTATTCAAGAAACCCTGGGCATCCTCGCCCTCGGTACCACTAAAAGTCGGAGGATGAAGTCTACCAAACCTCTCCAATCTACGCCGCTCGTCGTCAGTCATAACTGGTACCACATACTCCTGAGCTGGTGTAACCGGCTGGGCTGGAGGTTCCCCCGATGTTTGAAGTACCTGCACAACCTGCTCAGGTGTGCGAGCAACAGGAGTCTGAGTACCTCCCCCGGCCTAAGAAGTAGCTGCGTCTGTAGTAACAGAAAATGCCTAAGCCAACCCAGTGTATACTGATAGAATCTGAGCTAAAGCCTCCTAAAAGCCTTGAATCACAATAGGCATAGTTGGTGCCTGAGCTAGTGCTGCTGGAGCATCTGCAACTAGGACCTGATCCTAAACTGGGGCAGCTGGTGGATCTGCAGGTGCTACCCTAGCTGCTATGCGGGCTACACCCCTGCCCCTACCACAGCCTCGATCGCGTCCTGAACTTCTAGTGACCCCAACTGGTGGTACTGGTGGTCGTCCATCCTGATCGGTAGCACGTGTCCTCACCATCTATGAGAGAATAGAATAACAAAAGTTTAGTACTAGAATCAACAGATTCGCACGGCATGAATTCAAGAATGAGAAGTTTTCCTAAAGGTTCTGCAGCCTCCCAAGGATTAATACAGACGTCTCTGTACCGATCTGTGATACTCTACTAAACCGGCTCATGACTCACGAGACCTATGTAATCTAGGCTCTGATACCAACTTGTCACGACCCTCAAATAACTTGGTCGTGATGGCACATATCACAGTACTAGGCAAGCCAACCGAACAAGTAACCACAGTAAATTCTTTTATATAACTATTTTCGAAAACTAATTAAGTCTCAAACTTTCATAAGAAATATATAAAAGACTGAAATGTGCGGAAAAATAGTAGAAAATATACCAACACAGTCCAACAAATCTAGTGTCACAAGTCTAGAGCCTCTGGATACAACTAGTCCAATTGACTAACACATAATAAGCCCTAAAATATAGAAAAAAAGATAGGAAGGAGGAAAACAGGGCTGCGGACACCGTGCAGCTACCTTGCAGTCTCCAGTAAGCTTTGGTAATGCTGGGGACCCTCACTCTGCCGCTCGGGCAGCTAGATCTGCACACAAGGTGCAGGGAGTAACGTGAGTACGCTAACTCAGTAAGTAACTAAAATAAGGTCTAAGTGCAGTGGCGAGTAGTTAAAAATCATAGATAAGAGTATACAACAGAGTATCAAATAAAACTCAACAGTTTAAAAGCCAGTTACTTCGTAAAACTTCAATTTCAATTGAAATACTTTGAAATCATTTACTTAGCAGTTTTCAACAGAGGCTCATTATAAAAGAAGAGTGAAATCAGCAAAAATATCAGAAATGAGCCCCTCGGGCAAGGTATCACTCATAAATATAGCCTCTCGATCACTCGTGACTCAACTCTCGTCACACAGTACTCACACTCAGCACTCAGGCTCAATAATATCTCATAATAGTAATAATCATAATAATCGCTGTGGCGTGCAGCCCGATTCGTAGTTTATAGTTGACTACGCTCACCGGGGGTGTACAGACTCCGGAGGGGCTCCTACAGCGCAAACGTCATATCGTTGTGGCACGCCGCCCGATCCAATATATACCGCTGCGGCGTGCAATCCGATCCATATAAGTATCGTTGCAGCGTGCAACCCGATCCATAATATATACATATAATATTGCTGCGGTGTGCAGCCCGATCCATAATATATATATATATATATATATATATATATATATATATATATATATATATATAATCCTCACCATTAGGTCTTCAACCTCTCTCAGTCATTAACCTCACAGCCACTCGGTCATAACAGTAGAAATCAGAGAAACTCAGCCCAACAGTTTTCACATTTTAAGAAGTAGAGTGATAAAAACCAGGTTTAAACAATAAACAGGTAAAACATGACTAAGGAGGTGCTTTCAAACAAATAGAGTGAGGAATACAGTAAAAATACCCCTAAGGGTCTCAATAGGTCGACACAAGGCCCCAAACATGACATACAACCCATAATACAGTATCAGTCTCTAAAATACGTGATATCATAAGATTTCAAATCAAATGCGTGGCTTAATAGTCGCTACGAGACGGACCAAGTCACAATCCCTACCGGTGCATGCCCACACGCTCGTCACCTAGCATGTGCGTCACCTCATTTGTCAAAACAATACCAAATACCAGGGTTTTATACCCTCAGTTCCAGATTTAAAATGGTTACTTACCTCAAATCGGATGAAATACTACTCCGCAACGCCTTTGCCTCTCGCCTTGGCCTCAACTCGCGCCGAATCTACCCAAAATCAAAATCACAATATTAGAATATGCTAAGGGAACGAAGCCCATGTGAAAATAATCAAATTATACCAAAAATCCTAAAATTGATCCAAACCCGACCCCTGGGCCCACATCTCGAAATTCCATAAAAATCACATCAATAAAATCCTGATCCTCCCCCGAGTCTATTCATACCAAAAGCATCGAAATCGGACCTCAAATGGCCCCTCGAATCCCCACTCAAAGCTCTCCAATATCAAGCCCTAATCCCTCAATTTTCTTCCTTAATTTCCACTAATACCATGATTAAAAAATGGAAAAATGGTCATAAACTCAAGTAATTAAGTTTAGGTAACTTACCCAACTGATGATCTTCGATATCCCCTTGAAATTCACTGCCTTAGCTCACTTCCCGTCTTCAAAAATGGAGTACTTAGCAAAAATTCGCGAAGGAACCATATATACTTTCTTACCCAGGTATTTCACACCTGTGGTCCCTTTTCCGCTTCTGTGCTACCGCTTTTGTTGTCAATCTACCACTTCTGCAGTTTTCACTTAAATCCCTGGAACAACATCTGCGACCTTTCTTCCGCATCTGCGGTCACGCAGATGCGCCCAGATGCCCGCTTCTGCGGCTCCGCCTGACTCACCTCGTGGCCGCTTCTACGGCTTACTTCTGCATTTGCGGGAGTCCCAACCGCAGATGCGGTTATGACAGCAATCATAAAACTTCAGTTGCCAAACTCAACTCCAAAACCTCCCGTCAACCATCCGAAATCACCCCGAGGCCCCCGGGACATCAACCAAAAGCACAAACTAGTCATATACCAATATCCAAACTTATACAAATCTTCAAAACACCTCAAACAACATCGAATCAACCAAATCACATCGGAGTCAAGCCTAAGGTTCCAAAATTCTTCCAATTTTCGCTTTTAATCAAAAAGCCTATCAAACCACGTCCGAATGACCTAAAATTTTGCACACACATTTCAAATGACACAAAGAACCTACTGCAACTCTCAGAATTCCATTCCGACCCCTATATCAAAATCTCACCTATCAACCAGAAAACACCAAAATTCTAATTTCGCCAATTCAAGCCTAAATCTACTCCAGACCTCCAAATCCCATTCCAATTATGCTCCTAAGTCCCAAATCATCTTTCGAAGCTATCCGAACCTTCGGAATTCACATCCGAGCCTTATTCACATAAGTCAATATCCGGTTGACTTTTCCAACGTAAGCTTACTCAAAAGAGACTAAGTGTCTCATCCCTTACCCAAAACCTCTTTGAACCCAAGCCAACCAACCCGATAACACATAATACAGCTAAACAAGACAATAAGAAGCAGAAATGGGGAAAACGGAGCGGTAACTCATGAAACGACCGGTCGGATCGTTACACCCAAGGATCTCAAAATGACCAATATAACTAGGGCTCAACTTGCCCTTCTTCCCGAACCTTATCATACCCTTTGGTGAAACTCTAAGCAAAACCCTCTCTCCCATTATAAATGCTATATCACGAGCCCTCCGATCAGTATAACTCTTCTACCAAGATAGAGCTATACGAAATAGCTCCTAAATCACCTTAATATTCTTCATGGAATCATAGACCAAATCATTTCCCAACAACCTAGCCTCTCTGGGATCAAACCAACCAATCGGCGAACGACATCGCTTCCCATATAAGGCCTTATAAGGCGTTATCTGAATACTCGACTGGTAATTGTTGTTGTAGGCAAACTATACTAGATGTAAGAATTGATCCCATAAACCTACAAAATATATAACACATGCACGTAACATGTCCTCCAAGATCTAAATAGTGCAATAGTATTGTTCGTCCATCTAGAAATGAAATGATGTGCTCAACTCATCCTGCATGCCCAACTCACGCTGCACAACTCCCTAAAATGCAATATAAACTACGCGCCTCGGTTAGAAATGATAAAAATGGGCATGCCGTGCAGGCGGATAATCTCCTAAATGTAAATCTGAGCCAATCTCTCTGAAGAATAGAAAATCGCCACCCGAATGAAGTATGCAGACTTAGACAACTAGTCCACAATAATACAGAATGTGTCATGCTTCCTCAAGGTCAGTGGCAAGCCTACCACAAAATTCATAGTGTTGTGCTCCCACTTTCACTCCGGTATCTCCAATTTCTGAGTCAATCTACTCGGTTTGTGATGCTCATACGTCACTTGTTGACAATTCAAAAATTGATATACATAAGCAATGATGTCTTTATTCATCCTTCGCCACCAATAGTGTTGTTTCAAGTCATCATACATCTTCATGACACCTGGGTTAATGGAATAGCACGAACCGTGAGCCTTCTCCAGGATCAACTCTCTCAACCCATCAACATTTGGAATATAAATCCAGCCCTAAAGCCGCATAACACCATCATTACTTAACATAACCTCCTTAGCACCACCCCGCTACACCATATCATTCAATACCAATAAGTGAGGATCATCAAACTGGCGAGCCTTGATATGCTCCAATAACGAAAATTGTGACACAACATAAAGAGGAACCCGACTGGGCTCTGAATCATAAGATCTCACAAACCGATTGACTAAAGCCTGAACATCCATGGACAGTGTCATCTTTGCTACTGATAAATATGCCAAACTACACGTGCTCTCTGCCTTCCTACTCAATGCATGTGCCACTATATTAGCCTTCCCGGTATGATATACTATGGTGATATCATAGTCTTTCAACAACTTTAACCATCTCTGTTGCCGCAAATTAAGGTCTTTCTGCTTGAAAAGGTGATGGAGACTTTGATGGTTAAAATAGACCTCATAATGAATGTCGTACAGATAGTGCCTCCAAATCTTCAACGCGTGAACAATGACTGCCAATTCTAAGTCGTGAATAGGGTAATTCTTCTCATGAACTTTTAGCTGCTGAGATGCGTAGGCAATCATCATACTAACCTACATCAATATCGTGCCAAGCCTAATACGCGATGCATCACAATATACGGTGTATGATTTTGAACATGTAGGCAATACCAACATTGGGGTGTTAGTCAAAACAGTCTTGAGCTTCTGAAAGCTGAACTCACACTCATTGGACCATCTGAATAGAGCACCCTTCTGGGTCAACTTGGTCAATGGGGTTGAGATAGATGAAACTCATTTACGAACCGATAATAATAACTTGCCAAACCTAGGAAGCTCCGAATCTCTGTAGCTGAAGTAGGTCTAGGCCAGTTGTAAACTGCCTTAACCTTCTTAGGATCCACTTTAATGCCCTCGGAAGATACCACATGGCCCAAAAGGCAACCAAGTCCAACCAGAACTCACACTTCGAAAACTTGGCATATAACTAACAATCCCTAAGAGTCTAAAGTACAATGTGTAGATGATGTTCATGCGAATATTGGCTATGAGAGTAAACCAAAATATCATCAATAAAGACGATCACAAAAGAATCCAGATAGGGCTTGAACACCAGCTTCATCAAATCCATAAATGTTGTTGGATTATTAGTCAAGCCAAATTACATCAATAAGAACCCATAGTGACCATACAGAGATAGAAAAGCTATCTTAAGGACATCTGATGCCCTAATCTTCAACTAACGATAGCCAGATCTCAAGTCAATCCTGGAAAACAACTTGCACCCAGAAGCTGATCAAATAAGTCATAAATTCTCGGCAATGGATACTTGTTCTTGATAGTGCAAATCCAGCAACTGCTCCTTCAATTCTTTCAACTCAACTAGGGCCATAAGGTGTGGTGCAGTAAAAATGGATTTATTTCCATGAACCAAATAAATGTAGAAGTCGATATCTTTGTTGGGTGGCATCCCCAAAAAATCTATAAGAAACACCTCTAGAAACTCGCACACCACTAGTACTAAATCCATGAAAGGAACTTCTGGAGTAGGATTGCGGATATATGCCAAATACCCATTCTCGACCATACGCCAAGCCTTCACATATGAAATAAACCTGCTAGTAGAATGTCATTGAGCCCATCTCCACTCTAATCGATGCAACCCCAGCATGGTTAATGTCACAGTCTTGGCATGACAGTCCAAAATAGCATGATAAAGTGATAATAAATCCATTCCCAAGATAACATTAAAGTCCACCATATCAAGAAGTAGAAGGTCTACTCTAGTCTCATAGCTCCCGCTAGAAACTGCACACGAGCGATAAACACAATCTACTATAATAGAATCTCTCACACGCATGGACACATAAACTGGAGCACTCAAAGAATCACAAGGCATAACCAGATATGAAGCAAAATCGGATGACATGTATGAATAAGTAGAGCCCAAATCAAATAAAATTGAGGCATCTCTATAGAAAACAGATGTCACGACCAAAAATACCCCGGTCGTGATGGCGCCTATCACAGTACTAAGCAAGACAACCCAACGTTTATCCACAGTGAATTCTTTTTATTAAAACATTTTTCTAAAATTGATTAAGTCTCAAATTTTCATATGAAATATATAAATAAACGGAAATATGCAGAAATCATTACAAAATACACCAACACAGCCCAACAATCTGGTGTCACTAGTCATGAGCCTCTAAATACAACCAAGACACTATCTGAATAATACAAAATAAGTATGAAACAACAAAATACTAAAATAGGAAGGAGGAAGGTAGGGTTGCGAACGCCGTGCAGCTACCTTGCGATCTCTGGTAAGGCTCTGAGAGTGCTGGAAGCTCTCACTCTGATGCTCGGGCACCTGGATCTGCACGCAAGGTGCAGGGAGTAATGTGAGTATGCCAAATCAGTAAGTAACTAAAGTAAATAAGGTATGAGTGCAGTGACGAGCAATTCAAAACCATATAAGAGTTTTCAACAGAAATATCAAGTCAAAACCAACAGTGCCATAGTCTTATCTCGTAAAACTTCAATTTCAATTAAAATACTTTGAAATCATTTATTCAACATTTTTCAATAGAGGCTCAGTATAAAACGATGAGTGAAAGCAGCAAAATGTCATAAACGAGCCTCTCAGGCAAGGTATCACTCATAAGTATAGCCTCTCGGGCAAGCCTCTCAGTCACTTGTGACTCAACTCTCGTCAAACAGCTCTCACTCTCAGCAAATATCTCATAATAATAATAATAATCATCATAATAATCGTTGCAGCGTGTAGCCCGATCCATAGTTTATAGTCAACTATGCTTACTGGGGGTGTACAGACTCTAGAGGGGCTCCTACAGCCCAAGTGTCATATCGCTGCGACGCGCAGCCTGATCCAATATATATATCGTTGCAACATGCAGCTCGATCCATATAAGTATCACTGTGGCGTGCAGCACGATCCATATAAGTATTGCTGTGGCGTGCAGCCCGACCCATAATATATATAATATTGTTGCGGCGTGCAGCCTGACCCATGATATATATACAATCCTCACCATTAGGTCCTCAACCTCTCTCAGTCATTAACCTCACAGCCACTCGGGCATATCATTGGAAATCAGGGAGCTCAGCCCAAGCAGTTTTCCTATATTAAGAAGTAGAGTGATGAAACTGGGTTTAAACAATAAACAGGTAAAACATGACTGACGATATTCTTTCAAAACAAATAAAGTGAGGAAAGTAGTAAAAATAGCCCTAAGGGTCTAAACAGGTCAGCACAAGGCCCCAAACATGGCGTACAACCCAAAATATAGTATCAATCTCTAAAATATGGGATATTATAAGATTTCAAATCAAATACGCGACTTAATAGTCGCTATGGGATTGACCAAGTCACAAATCCCTACCGGTCTTCGCCCACACGCTCGTCACCTAGCATGTGCGCCACCTCATTTATCAAAACAATACGAAATACCAGGGTTTCATACCTTCAGGTCCAGATTTACAATGGTTACTTACCTCAAACTAGATGAAATACTACTCCGTGGTGCCCTTGCCTCTCACCTCGGCCTCAATTCGCGTCGAATCTATCCAAAATCAGAATTACAACATCAATATATGCTAAGGGAACGAAGCCCATACGAAAATAGTCAAATTATACCAAAAATCCCGAAATTGGCCCAACCGGACCCCCGGGGCCACGTCTCCAAATTAGATAAAAGTCACATCAATGGAATCCTTATCCTCCCACAAGTTCATACATGCCAAGAATACCAAAATCCGACCACAAATGGCCCCTCAAATCCCTAGATTAGGGTCTCCAATTTCCAAGCCATAACTGCCCAATTTTAGGCTTTAAATACCCCAAAATTTCATGTTTAATTAGGTAGAAATCATAATAGGATCGAGTATTAAGTCCATAAATCTTACCTCCAAATGTTTCCCTTTGATTCCCTCTTCAAGCTCCTCAAAAAGCTCCAAAACCGACTCAAAAATGGTGAACTATGGCCAAAAATCAGGAAAATGGCCTTTTAACATTTTGCCCGGCGATTTAAAATTACTTAATCGCGATTGCGGGAAGTCCATCGTGATCGCGAAACACTAACTTCGCTGACTCAAAATTAACCCTACGCAATCGCATAATACTCCACGCGATCACGTAGCACTGCCTTGGCTACCTTACGCGATCGCGGCCTCGCCCACGCGATCGCATAGAACAAACCTCATAACTCACAAAAGCTCCTTCTGTCCTATGCGAACGCGACATTGACAACGCGTTCGCGAAGAACAAACTCTAAACCAAATGCGATCGAATACTAACCTTCTTGATCACACTGAACAAATTCCACCTCTGCCCTGTCACACCTCCTTTTTCCGCACCCGCGAGGGCGCAGGGGAGTTTTTCCAATTAAAGGACAATCGAAACGGGATTTGTTTATTTATTTCAGAGTCGCCACCTGGGAGATTTAGGGTGTCCCAAGTCACCAATTTTAATCCCGAATCGAGGAAAAGAATGACTCTATATTACAGTCTGCGTACCAGAAATCCGGATAAGGAATTCTGTTAACCCGGGAGAAGGTGTTAGGCATTCCCGAGTTCCGTGGTTCTAGCACGGTCGCTCAACTATTATATTTGGCTTGATTATCTGATTTTGTACATATTAAACCTATGTGCAAGTTTTAAACTCTTGACCGCTTTTATTATTATTTTTTACGAGAATTGCAACGTCGTGAAAATATATCTCGAACCACGTTACATCAATGCACCCGTGGTTATTGATATATCTCGACTCCGTTGAGATTTAGATTCAGGTCACATAAATGTGCACCTGAATTAAGAAAAATAAATTATTAAGACGCGCCTAAAGCAACTAACGCATTGTTATTTTGGGAAAGGCCGTAAAATTTGCTAAACGGCATGTCCCGGATTCTAAGTATTTTTAATATATATACATTTAGAGGGCCCCGTAGCTTCTACATTTTTGTTTGTATAGGCTCGTCTCATTTATTATTAAAAAGGAATTTACAATGTCATGGAAATGCATCTCGGGCCACGCCATAATCAATATACCCGTGATTAGAGACACATTTCGATTCCGTTGAGATTTAGATTTGGGTCACATAAATGTGCACCCGAGTTTAGGAAAATTAAATTATTAAAGGCGCGCCTGAAGCAACTAGCGCATTATTATTTTGGGGTAGGGCCGTGAAATTCGCTGAACGGCCCGACCCGGAATCTAAGTATTTAATGCATATATTTTTGTGAGGGCTCCGCAATCTGTACATTTTTTATGTGGCGAAGCTCGTCTCGTTTTTATTATTTAAGGGAAAACTTAAGGCAACTACGATTTTCTACCAATGAAGTCATCCGAGGTTAAACAAAAACAACGATTCTAACAGGTAATAATATCCATGGTAAAAATGAGAAAAAAAACGATTTAACAAAGATGACAAACAAACCGTTCATATGCTCACATTTACTTTAAACATGCAGTAACTAAACATAGAATAAGCATTTTTAACACAACAACAAAAGTTGCATTATTGACATTCCTCAATATCAAATACTCTCATTCGCCTTGAACCATAATATGCGAAACGAACGAAATGAAACAAAGGATGAAGAACAATAACCTTTGAACCTCGGCAACCTCGGAACGACAAACACGACACCGACGGAACTCAAGACGGACCTCGACGAACAACGACGACCTCGATGGAAGCAGGGAGCTCGGACCAAGAAACTGTTGCTGCTGTTGGATTTTTCGAAATGTTGGCTGGAACAGGTGAAGCAGGTGGTTTTGGGGTAGGGTTTGGTTAGGTTTTTTTTCGCTCGTTCCTCCGGTTGTGATGGAGCTTGGAGGAGATGGAGTGGTCCTGTAGGCAGTGACGACGGAGGGAGCTGGTGGCGGGACTACGAGCTGGGCAGCGGCAATGGGTCGTCGGGGCAGGTGGTCGACAGTAGGGTCGACGGGCCTGTTTGATGGTCTGTTTGGTGGTATGTTTGGTGGTCTGTTTGGTGGTGGTCTGGTGGTCTGTTTGGTGGTATGTTTGGTGGTCTGTTTGGTGGTGGTCTGGTGGTCTGTTTGGTGGAGGACAGCGACAACGGGGGGAAGCTGGTTGGACGATGCAGCAGGTCAGAGATGGGTCACGATGGGAAGGTTAAGACGCGCAACGACAGCTGCTCAGAAACGCAGCCACAACTGCTTGGCACGCAGCAACAACTGCTCGTCGGACTAAAAATGGTGAAGCTGCTACGGTCGGGACTGTCCGGTGGTGGTTTCAGGGTGTTGATGGATGTGGTGTTTGGGCGATGGTGTTTGGACTGGAGGTGACGGGTTGTTTGGTTGTCATCTGGAAATGACGACGAGGGGGGCTGGTTGCTCGGTGGTGAAGGTGGGAGGGGGAGTTGGTTGCGACGTTGGTTTGGTTTTTCACAGTAGGGTTTTGCTTTCCCGTTCTTTCAAAGGAGGAAGGAGATGAATAGTCTCTTCCTCCAAAAATTTTAAAATCAGTCCCCCCCCCCCACAAAAAAATTCCATAGTCCGTCTATTTAGTATCACTTTGCTAGGAAAATGAGCCCCAAGCGTGGTGGGGCTCAAAACTTGTGTCCCCCACGCGTGGTGGGGTTCCCCATGTGTCGTGGACTCGGTTTATTATGGGCTAGGTCCGAAAATTAGGCCTAAAACCGGGTAGTTTGAACCCGAATATTATTCTTTTGCCCGGATCGGAGAATAAGAACACGACGTTGCTTAACTAGTCCTACGTAAGCAAAATAGCTACCAAAATAAGACTAATATTTAACAAAACTACATCTTTTTAATAATTTTTCAAGATTAAAATAGCTACAAAATATTAATAATACTATTTTTTTGTAATTTTTGTTTTTTTAATAAAGATAAAATATAAAGTAATATTTTTGTATTTTTCCAAAATTAAAATGACTACAAAACATTAATAGAATTATATTTTTTTTTGTAATTTTCGAAATTATATAAAGTACAAAAATAAAGTGTAATTTTTGTATTTTTCAAGTTTATGAGAGATACATAAACTAAAATTTATATATATATTTTTGTAATTTTTCTTTTTGCAACGAAATAAAGTAAAAATAGTTAAAATAGCTATACTAGACCCAATTTCACATATTCACGCAAAAAATGTGAAAATTCTCGGGGAGGGTCAAAAATCCGGTGTCTACAGCTGCCCCTCTTTGACTGGAAACACGAAGAGTTTTCCGACAAAGAACGACTAGACATGTTTTTGACCCGACCATTACTTGGACAGACTACACTAAGGAAAGGGAGGGAATGTGACCGAGCCCTGGTATCTGAGCTGCCTACATATCCTTGGTTTTACAGGAATCAAGCCACGTGTAGTTCGGAAATGAGAGAGAGAGTGAAGTGTACCGAGGTGAAGAGCCGATCGAGGTGCCATTCCGTTGAGGTTCCGGTCCGCGGTCCTGTCATTACAACAAAAATGAAAACTGAAAAAGACTAACTAATCCTATCAGCTACTAGTTACAAGGATTCCTATCTCTAAGTCTTCTGAAACTTGGTCTTGAGTCTTGAATGGTGCTTCATACAGACTTTGGATCTGAACCTTGATACTTGCTAGTTGTAGGTGCTAGTTCTTGAGCAGACCACATTTGTTCTCCACTTCCGTATTTTCTTTTTTTTTTTGTTTTTCTCTTTTCTTGTTCTTCTTCTTTTCTTTTTTTTCTTTTATGTTGTGTCCAGCTTTTGTCGACCATCTTAGATGTTGACTCGCATTCTTGAGGCGAGCTTCTGCTATTTATAACTTGGTTGAATGCTGGGGATTTTTGTTGTAGCCTTCTGCTTCCCGGAGCTGGGGATTCCTGTTGTAACCTTCTATCTTCCGATGGGGTTACTGATTTCCAAAATCTGCAGTATAAGACTAAAAGGTATTCCTTTTGTTATACAGGTGGGCGCCTGAAAAGAAATTTAAAGACTGAAAAGTATTCCACTCGTTATGTAGGTGGGCGCCTGACAAGAAATTTAAAGACTGAAAAGTATTCCACTCGTTATGTAGGTGGGCGCCTGACAAGAAATTTAAAGACTGAAAAGTATTCCACTCGTTATGTAGGTGGGCGCCTGACAAGAAATTTAAAGACTGGAATGTATGCCTCTGTTCTATGGGCGGGCTCCCAATTTCAACACTTGAAAGTAAAGACTGAATGTATTCCTCTGTTATAATGGGCGGGCTCCCAATTTCAACACTTGAAAAGCAAAGACTGAAATGTATGCCTCTGTTATTATGGGCGGGATCCCAACTTCAACACTTGAAAGTAAAAACTGAATGTATGCCTCTGTTATTATGGGCGGGCTCCCAATTTCGACACTTGAAAAGTAAGGACTGAAATGTATTCCTCTCGTTATACAGGTGGGCGCCTGGAAAGAAATGCAAATACTGAAATTTATTCCTCTCGTTATACAGGTGGGCGCCTGGAAAGAAATGCAAATACTGAAATTTATTCCTCTCGTTATACAGGTGGGAGCCTGGGTTTAGGAAAATGACTCCTTTTTTTTCAAACGTTTTTCTTTTCTTTTTTTTTTCTTTTCTTCTTTTCCTTTTTTTTTTGGTATCTTAGGAGAAAGATTCATCAGACTAAGATTTTGATCCTAGGAGAAGGTTCGTTAGACTAGGTCTCTATCTTAGGAGAAAAATTCATCGGACTAAGATTTTGATCCTAGGAGAAGGTTCATCAGACTAGGTCATTTTTGATTTTTGGTTATCTTAGGAGAAAGATTCATCAGACTAAGATTTTGATCCTAGGAGAAGGTTCATCAGACTAGGTCTCTATCTTAGGAGATAAATTCGTCAGACTAAGATTTTGATCCTAGGAGAAGGTTCATCAGACTAGGTCATTTTTTGTTTTTTGGTTATCTTAGGAGAAAGATTCATCAGACTAAGATTTTGATCCTAGGAGAAGGTTCGTCAGACTAGGTCTCTATCTTAGGAGAAAAATTCGTCAGACTAAGATTTTGATCCTAGGAGAAGGTTCATTAGACTAGGTCATTTTTTGTTTTTTGGTTATCTTAGGAGAAAGATTCATCAGACTAAGATTTTGATCCTAGGAGAAGGTTCGTCAGACTAGGTCTCTATCTTAGGAGAAAAATTCGCCAGACTAAGATTTTGATCCTAGGAGAAGGTTCATCAGACTAGGTCATTTTTTGTTTTTTGGTTATCTTAGGAGAAAGATTCATCGGACTAAGATTTTGATCCTAGGGGAAGGTTCGTCAGACTAGGTCTCTATCTTAGGAGAAAATTCGTCAGACTAAGATTTTGATCCTAGGAGAAGGTTCATCAGACTAGGTCATTTTTTGTTTTTTGGTTATCTTAGGAGAAAGATTCATCGGACTAAGATTTTGATCCTAGGAGAAGGTTCATCAGACTAGGTGTTGTTTTTTTTTATATCTTTAACAACCACTTAGGAGGAAATGCATCTCCTATGGGTAAAACATAAACTTAGGAGGAAATGCGTCTCCTATGGGTAAAAACAAACTTAGGAGGAAATGCATCTCCTATGGGTGAAACTTAAACTTAGGAGGAAATGCGTCTCCTATGGGTAAAACTTAAACTTAGGAGGAAATGCATCTCCTATGGGTGAAACTAAAACAAACCGAGGAGGAAATGCGTCTCCTATGGGTAAAACTAAAACAACCTTAGGAGGAAATGCATCTCCTATGGGGTGAAACTAAAACAATCTTAGGAGGAAATGCATCTCCTATGGGTAAAACTCAAACTTAGGAGGAAATGCATCTCCTATGGGTGAAACTAAAACGAACTTAGGAGGAAATGCATCTCCTATGGGTAGAACTCTAATGATTTCAAACTAGGAAGTGCGTCTCCTATTAATAAAACCTTCACTTTTTTTTTGATTGAATTATTTACTTACCTGTGTTGTCCTCCCTCGAAACTGTTGGGGATTATTTAGATGGGGATGACTTTTTACCCTTTTTTTCATTATTATCTTTTTATTCTTTTTTTTTATTCTTTTTTTTTGCATAGCTTCTTCCTTCAAATACTACCTCCCTTGAGAGTCGTTTTGCCTTTCCCCGAAAGGAACCGCTGAGGATACCGACTTTCCAACCTTGTGTTGGACCCCTCGCAACTGCTAGGGATAACACTGTTGAGAAATTATTTACTTACCTGTTGGGGGTAAAATGTTATCAGCTGGGGGTACTTGACTTCCAGAAAATTTTCTAAATGGAAGGAAAATTTTCTGCCCCAGTTTGATAATATCCCTTGTGGCATGCGTTTCTGCATCAATGCCATTTCCTTTACCTGTTTCAAATCAAACAAAATTTGTTAGTTTAAAACATGGTGGTTGGTTGTGATACTCCTACTGGGATGGCTTTCCCTTTCTCCTTCCTTGCTCTACGTTCAACAACTTGTTGGGGATGATATTATGTGCTGGGGATAATCCCTTCCTGCTGGGGGATATCCCTCTTCTTTTGTGGCATAGCTTGGAAACTGGCATTTCCCCGACCTTTTAGTCTAGTATGGATTTCGCCAAATCATGCTCACTGCTCTCCTTGCTTTGTTCACGGGCCTTGTCTTTGAGGTTTATAACCTTGGTTTTGGCAAGGATATCCCTCTTGACGCTTGTCAATCCTTTTGTCAATTCCCTTTGCTGGGGATATCTTTTTTGACACTGGCCTCGCGCTTGTTCTTTGCTGACTATACCATTTGGAGGTACTAGTCAGATCTCATCTGGCATAATTGGAAAGCTGATGGCATATTTTGAAGTCAATTCACTTGTTCTGACCAGACAGACTCTATTGGGGATTTTTCTATGAAAGGAAAAAGATAAAAGGGAACAGAATAAAAAGACAAAGGAAAAAAATGACTCTTTAACAAAAGAAACTATAAATAAAAACCTATCAAATGCAGATACCGACTCTAATGGCCATGACATGCGTATGTGGCCTATCCTCTACCGTCAATCATCTTTCAAGATCTTCAATTGGCGATTCCCCATCTGATTCTCAATCTTATTCGACTTGTAGTGCCCGAAGGGTTTTCACTATCAAGCCTCTCTCATTTCTGGTTTTTCTCTCAGCTTTCATCGCCTTATGGTGCCTGTGAAGGTTTTCACCGATAAGACTCTCTCATTTGTATCACTTTCCAGCTGGGGGTTTGGAGTGTCGCCGGTATGACTCTTTCCGCTGGGGATCAGAGTCCTTTCTGCTGTGGAACAGAATGTTATGCTCACCGGTGAGACTCTCATTTGTCTGACTTGGCATCTTTTGAAGACTGATCAGAAGGTCTTTCTTTGGACCGTAATGTGAGTTTTGGATAGGCTAGAAAGAAAAGGTATAAAAGGCTAAAAAATGCATTAATTTTGGGTTATTAGTTACAACCTTCGGAATTAGATTTATTTACAACAAACGCAACTTTTGCCCCAGTTTCTTGCTTGGGGATATTTTAATTGATTTTCTTTTCATTTTTCAAAACTATGACCGAGCCGTGAAGCGCCTACGTATCCTCTTTGAGGAATCAGGTCAAACGTAGTTCCCAATTCCTCTTTTCATTCCGACTTTCTTTTGTTTTTTTTGTTATCATTTTCTTTTCTTTATTTTTTCTCTTTTTCGTTTTGTTGTTTTCTTTCTTTCTCTCTTTTTCTTTTCTTCATTGCTACTGATTCCGAACGAGGGGTATGAAAGAAAATAAATAAGGCTCAAAAGGGGTACAAAGGATAGAGTGTTTGGGTAGCAGAACAAAATGCCTTCGTCATTCCAGTCTTTAAAAGATGCCAAGTGCAAACAACACAATTAAACAATAGATTTATAGTCTCTTCCGATGGTGTTGGACTTGACAATTATATTCAACATCTGTTTGTTCATTTGTCACTTCTAAAGCACCGTTGGGCGACACTCTCTTTCTCATTATTATGAACGACCCTCATGCCAATTTGGTGAATCTTGCATTTAACGGTTTTCTTTATGTTTTACTTGCCCCAGTTCCACATGACTCGGGCTCCAAATAATCTTGAACCGTTCTTATTTCCTTTAAATGCTTTGATCACCTTCCCTAGAATCGGCTTTGAACAAAAATGATAAAAGGACTAACAGAAAGATGACTGGAAATAATAAAACACCGGATTTCGTATTAGACTACCGGTGAAATGGTTTAAATAACGAAACAAACAAAACAAATCAGAACAAAATCCTAAAACAAACTGGACAAGACAACATCCGACTTATAACCCTAATAATCCGAACAACAGAAATGACAACAAAATGAGCCACCACAAGCTTTTCTCTCGCTGACCAAGGAACGAAACGTCCTCCCACTTTATCAAAATTGGCATTTTATCCATTGAGCTTTGCATCAATACTGCCGAGACCATTACCAGCTTCAACCTCATCAACCTCCGTCGGCCAGTTCTCGAGGGGGTTCGAGTGCTCCATGTCACTGTCATTAATCACAATCCGCCCTTCTTGGATCATTTTCTCCACTTCCCTTTTCAAAGTACGACAGCTCTCAACGTTGTGCCCTACGACATTGGAGTGGTATGCGCATCGCGCTGCCGGATCAAAGTTCCTTGCAAGTGGATCTGGAGTACATGCGGGGAGTGGTTCAATCAAGCCAGCATGCCTTAGCCTTCCAAACAGACTGGCATAAGATACTCCGATAGGGGTGAGAGTCTTTCCTCGTTTAAATAGCCTCTTCATTCTTGCATGTTGACAGGGCCGGAAACCTGATCCAGGTGGCTTTTGGTAGGCTTGTGTAGGTGGGTAGGCATTTTGTGGAGCCGGGTGCCTGGAAAGTGAAGTATGGCGGGGAAAGAAGTGGTGTTGGGGAGCGGAGAAGCATTGAGGAGTGATGGAGCTACTCGGGTAGCTGGGAAAGCTGCCATAAGTGGGTTGGGATGGAGAGTATGGGGGATCTTCCATTATGGTGTTGGGTGCTTGGGAAATGACCGAGCTCAAGAGACTTGGCGGTGGAGGGGGTGGTGCTTTTCCCGTTATCCATGCCTGATATATGTCTGCCACATGCTGTCTCAGCATTCTCACTTCTTCTACCAACCCGCTGTTCCGTTCGATCAATTGTTGTCGGTCATCAGTACCGACCCACTCGGTTCTGCGGTTCTGAGCCATTGTCCTTTGATTTTGCTTTGCAGGGAGGAGTTACCACAACCAACCACTTTTCTATATATGAACACAGCAAAGGGAAGCCATCAACGTTAGTGTTAGGGCATTTGACAGACAATCATATATCAGGGATACAATGCACCTAAGCAGTCAGACAATTGTGCCTCTCTGAAAATTTCCCACACTTTCCTTTATTTATTTATTCCTTTTTTATTGTTATTATTTTTATTTTTTTATTTTTTTTAGTGGTGGTCGAATCTTATGGAGATTGCCTACGTATCATGACCCCGCATGAATCAGACCTTGCGTAGTTCGGACCAATAAAAGATAAACAATACTAAACACATTTTTTTAAAAAAAAAATTTAAAACAAACTGGGTTTCAAGGATTTAAAGATGACCCATAAACTTGAGAATTAAACAACCCGCATATTCTAGTCAAAAGATTTATAAACTTCAAAACAAATGGCCAACTTCCTTCCTCCGTTTGCTAATTTTAACCAAATGGTATTTGTTGCAAATGTGGCCCTTTACAATTCTCACATGAATTTTGAGGCTGGGGAGGATTATTTTATGACACTTTTACCAACTTGTCCATTCTTTTACGAAAACAACCTTTCGACAACTGAAAGATACTCTAAGGCTATTTCGGCAAGAACGGTTTAAGACGCGGCCGAAGCTGGCTCGGCTTATTATGACAAAATTCAAACGGTATTCACCTGACCGCTGACTCTTTGTTTTTTTTTCAAATTATAATGAAAACTTAGTGTTGCAAACACGGCCCTTCAGCGCCTCGGGGACGAAGATATTTTTAAGGCTGTGTGGGTCCATATCTCAAAATGACCCAAAGGTGGCTGTTTATGCCAAGTCAGCCTTCCGGCGTCCCTTTCGGGAACATTCGGCTATTTATGACAAAACAGCATCACCTGACTTATTTATAACTCTTTTTCATCGTTTTTCAAATTAGAAAAGTCAATATTGCAAACACGGCCTTTCAACGTCTCGAGGACGAAGATTTTTAGGCTGTGGTGGTCAACTGGACCAAGTCTTAAAAATGACCCAAAAGTGGCTGTTTATGCAAAGTCAGCCTTCCGGCGTCCCTTTCGGGAACATTCGGCTATGTCTTGATAAAACAGCGTCACCCGACTTCTTTATGAAATTTGACATATATATTTTTGCTATTTGTTTTTTGTAAAAAGGGAAGTTGGACATCACCCGACTTATTTATGAAAAAATCTTGACATATTTTTTTTTATTATTATTGATTGTTTTTGGCTTTTTAGCAAAAGGGGGGTTGGACCCGATGAGGGTTGCCTACGTATCTCACATCCGGTGAGAATCAAACCCGCGTAGTTCGGGCAATCAGGAATAAACAGATGAACTAACTTCTTTTTTTTTTTTTTGAATATGCGAAAGAACTACTTTAAAAGAAGAAAGGAAGTATTTTTTTTATTGATTTTCTTTTTAAAGAAAAGACTTCTAAGATATTTTTTTTTTGAATTTTTGTTTTTTTTATTCTAAAGAAAAGAAGAAAATATTTTTCGTAATTTTACCTTTAATAAAAGAAATTCTTCTCAAGATGTTTTTTGAATTTTGAATTTTCTTTTCAATTTTGAAAGAAGAATCAAAATATTTTCGGATTTGATTTTTTTTATATATTATATTTTTTTATATATATATATATTTTTTTAAAAACAATTAAAAAGACTTTCTAAAGAAGTCAATAATGGAAAATATTTTTGGATTATTTTAAATTTGTCATTTTCATAAACAAATAAATAAAACATATTTCAAAACAAGACTCTTTTTTTCATTTTTTTTAAGAAAAACAAGACAAAGCAGTGATGATTTTTCCTACTTTTCCTTTGCTTTTAATAAAACAAACTAATAAGACATATTTTTTATTTTTCAAAATTTCGGCAGAGTTTCGACACTACTTGGACATTTGTTTTTTTTCTAACAATAAGTAGTTATATCTCTACACTGTTATTTTCTCCTCTTTTCCACTATTTTCTAATTTGTGGATAATGATGAAAACATACACAATCTTTTATTTTCTAATTTGTGGATGATGAAAACATACACAATCTTTTTTTTTTTGAATTTCCAACGTTTCTTTCTATATATATACATATATATTTTTTTTTATATTTATTATATTTTCAAAAATGTGGCATGGGGGACATAGGGAATTTCAAGACTTCTTGGATTCCGCAAATGTTCCCCATGTGCTTTTCCCAAAAATGAAGCGTGGGGGACATAGTGGAATTTCAAGACTTCTTGGATTCCGTAAATGTTCTCCATGTGCTTTTTCCAAAAATGAAGCGTGGGGAACATATGGGAATTCCAAGGCTTCTTGGATTCCACAAATGTTCCCCATGCTTTGATTAAAATAATACCATGTTGGAAATGACCAAATGACTCATTCGCCCTTGACTAAATACAACATGTAGCACATAGGATGCCGAAAGATGGTCTATTATTTTCAGGTTGCTTGTCCTAGACGGACCCAACCCCTATGTTGAGTCCCCTAAGTCAAATGCACATGATGCAAATAAACGTTCCTACTAGGGATCCGGCATGTGGCTTTGTTATACTAGGTTCAAAAACCTGGGTCGGTGTTCTAGACAGTGTACCCGAGCGGACAACTCGAGCTGAGGAAGGAGCTCCTTTCCGGGAACCAAAAGGCCAGCCGGCTTAGAAACTTTCCGAGCCTCTTTTATTCAGGGTATGACACTAACAGAATAGGGAGTCTCAACCAGTAAGCACATCCCCGGAGGTAAGAAGAGAAAGGTTTCGGCACAATTTATATACAGTTCAAATAATATCAAAGCGGTAAAAGCAGCATTTAGCACATTAGGCTCAAAACACGTAATAAAATCAGATAATAAACAAAGCCAAATAATAACAATTATTCTAAGCTCGAATTCTTAACCCTAAACCAGTGGTTCTGGGTTGTAATCCCCAGCAGAGTCGCCAGAGCTGTCACACCTCCTTTTTCGGCACCCGCGAGGGCGCAGGGGAGTTTTTCCAATTAAAGGACAATCGAAACGGGATTTGTTTATTTATTTCAGAGTCGCCACCTGGGAGATTTAGGGTGTCCCAAGTCACCAATTTTAATCCCGAATCGAGGAAAAGAATGACTCTATATTACAGTCTGCGTACCAGAAATCCGGATAAGGAATTCTGTTAACCCGGGAGAAGGTGTTAGGCATTCCCGAGTTCCGTGGTTCTAGCACGGTCGCTCAACTATTATATTTGGCTTGATTATCTGATTTTGTACATATTAAACCTATGTGCAAGTTTTAAACTCTTGACCGCTTTTATTATTATTTTTTACGAGAATTGCAACGTCGTGAAAATATATCTCGAACCACGTTACATCAATGCACCCGTGGTTATTGACATATCTCGACTCCGTTGAGATTTAGATTTGGGTCACATAAATGTGCACCTGAATTAAGAAAAATAAATTATTAAGACGCGCCTAAAGCAACTAACGCATTGTTATTTTGGGAAAGGCCGTAAAATTTGCTAAACGGCATGTCCCGGATTCTAAGTATTTTTAATATATATATACATTTAGAGGGCCCCGTAGCTTCTACATTTTTGTTTGTCGAGGCTCGTCTCATTTATTATTAAAAAGGAATTTACAATGTCATGGAAATGCATCTCGGGCCACGCCATAATCAATATACCCGTGATTAGAGACACATTTCGATTCCGTTGAGATTTAGATTTGGGTCACATAAATGTGCACCCGAGTTTAGGAAAATTAAATTATTAAAGGCGCGCCTGAAGCAACTAGCGCATTATTATTTTGGGGTAGGGCCGTGAAATTCGCTGAACGGCCCGACCCGGAATCTAAGTATTTAATGCATATATTTTTGTGAGGGCTCCGCAATCTGTACATTTTTTATGTGGCGAAGCTCGTCTCGTTTTTATTATTTAAGGGCAAACTTAAGGCAACTACGATTTTCTACCAATGAAGTCATCCGAGGTTAAACAAAAACAACGATTCTAACAGGTAATAATATCCATGGTAAAAATGAGAAAAAAAACGATTTAACAAAGATGACAAACAAACCGTTCATATGCTCACATTTACTTTAAACATGCAGTAACTAAACATAGAATAAGCATTTTTAACACAACAACAAAAGTTGCATTATTGACATTCCTCAATATCAAATACTCTCATTCGCCTTGAACCATAATATGCGAAACGAACGAAATGAAACAAAGGATGAAGAACAATAACCTTTGAACCTCCGCAACCTCGGAACGACAAACACGACACCGACGGAACTCAAGACGGACCTCGACGAACAACGACGACCTCGATGGAAGCAGGGAGCTCGGACCAAGAAACTGTTGCTGCTGTTGGATTTTTCGAAATGTTGGCTGGAACGGGTGAAGCAGGTGGTTTTGGGGTAGGGTTTGGTTAGGTTTTTTTTTTTTCGTTCGTTCCTCCGGTTGTGATGGAGCTTGGAGGAAATGGAGTGGTCCTGTAGGTAGTGACGACGGAGGGAGCTGGTGGCGGGACTACGAGCTGGGCAGCGGCAATGGGTCGTCGGGGCAGGTGGTCGACAGTAGGGTCGACGGGCCTGTTTGATGGTCTGTTTGGTGGTATGTTTGGTGGTCTGTTTGGTGGTGGTCTGGTGGTCTGGTGGTCTGTTTGGTGGTATGTTTGGTGGTCTGTTTGGTGGTGGTCTGGTGGTCTGTTTGGTTGAGGACAGCGACAACGGGGGGAAGCTGGTTGGACGATGCAGCAGGTCAGAGATGGGTCACGATGGGAAGGTTAAGACGCGCAACGACAGCTGCTCAGAAACGCAGCCACAACTGCTTGGCACGCAGCAACAACTGCTCGTCGGACTAAAAATGGTGAAGCTGCTACGGTCGGGACTGTCCGGTGGTGGTTTCAGGGTGTTGATGGATGTGGTGTTTGGGCGATGGTGTTTGGACTGGAGGTGACGGGTTGTTTGGTTGTCGTCTGGAAATGACGACGAGGGGGGCTGGTTGCTCGGTGGTGAAGGTGGGAGGGGGAGTTGGTTGCGACGTTGGTTTGGTTTTTCACAGTAGGGTTTTGCTTTCCCGTTCTTTCAAAGGAGGAAGGAGATGAATAGTCTCTTCCTCCAAAAATTTTAAAATCAGTCCCCCCCCCCCAAAATAAAAAATTCCATAGTCCGTCTATTTAGTATCACTTTGCTAGGAAAATGAGCCCCACGCGTGGTGGGGTTCAAGACTTGTGTCCCCCATGCGTGGTGGGGTTCCCCATGTGTCGTGGACTCGGTTTATTATGGGCTAGGTCCGAAAATTAGGCCTAAAACCGGGTAGTTTGAACCCGAATATTATTTTTTTGCCCGGATCCGAGAATAAGAACACGACGTTGCTTAACTAGTCCTACGTAAGCAAACTAGCTACCAAAATAAGACTAATATTTAACAAAACTACATCTTTTTAATAATTTTTCAAGATTAAAATAGCTACAAAATATTAATAATACTATTTTTTTGTAATTTTCATTTTTTTAATAAAGATAAAATATAAAGTAATATTTTTGTATTTTTCAAAATTAAAATGACTACAAAACATTAATAGAATTATATTTTTTTTGTAATTTTCGAAATTATATAAAGTACAAAAATAAAGTGTAATTTTTGTATTTTTCAAGTTTATGAGAGATACATAAACTAAAATTTATATATATATTTTTGTAATTTTTCTTTTTGCAACGAAATAAAGTAAAAATAGTTAAAATAGCTATACTAGACCCAATTTCACATATTCACGCAAAAAATGTGAAAATTCTCGGGGAGGGTCAAAAATCCGGTGTCTACAGCTGCCCCTCTTTGACTGGAAACACGAAGAGTTTTCCGACAAAGAACGACTAGACATGTTTTTGACCCGACCATTACTTGGACGGACTACACTAAGGAAAGGGAGGGAATGTGACCGAGCCCTGGTATCTGAGCTGCCTACATATCCTTGGTTTTACAGGAATCAGGCCACGTGTAGTTCGGAAATGAGAGAGAGAGTGAAGTGTACCGAGGTGAAGAGCTGATCGAGGTGCCATTCCGTTGAGGTTCCGGTCCGCGGTCCTGTCATTACAACAAAAATGAAAACTGAAAAAGACTAACTAAGCCTATCAGCTACTAGTTACAAGGATTCCTATCTCTAAGTCTTCTGAAACTTGGTCTTGAGTCTTGAATGGTGCTTCATACAGACTTTGGATCTGAACCTTGATACTTGCTAGTTGTAGGTGCTAGTTCTTGAGCAGACCACATTTGTTCTCCACTTCCGTATTTTCTCTTTTTTTTGTTTTTCTCTTTTCTTGTTCTTCTTCTTTTCTTTTTTTTCTTTTATGTTGTGTCCAGCTTTTGTCGACCATCTTAGATGTTGACTCGCATTCTTGAGGCGAGCTTCTGCTATTTATAACTTGGTTGAATGCTGGGGATTTTTGTTGTAGCCTTCTGCTTCCCGGAGCTGGGGATTCCTGTTGTAACCTTCTATCTTCCGGTGGGGTTACTGATTTCCAAAATCTGCAGTATAAGACTAAAAGGTATTCCTTTTGTTATACAGGTGGGCGCCTGACAAGAAATTTAAAGACTGAAAAGTATTCCACTCGTTATGTAGGTGGGCGCCTGACAAGAAATTTAAAGACTGAAAAGTATTCCACTCGTTATGTAGGTGGGCGCCTGACAAGAAATTTAAAGACTGGAATGTATGCCTCTGTTCTATGGGCGGGCTCCCAATTTCAACACTTGAAAGTAAAGACTGAATGTATTCCTCTGTTATTATGGGCGGGCTCCCAATTTCAACACTTGAAAAGTAAAGACTGAAATGTATGCCTCTGTTATTATGGGCGGGCTCCCAACTTCAACACTTGAAAGTAAAAACTGAATGTATGCCTCTGTTATTATGGGCGGGCTCCCAATTTCGACACTTGAAAAGTAAGGACTGAAATGTATTCCTCTGGTTATACAGGTGGGCGCCTGGAAAGAAATGCAAATACTGAAATTTATTCCTCTCGTTATACAGGTGGGCGCCTGGAAAGAAATACAAATACTGAAATTTATTCCACTCGTTATACAGGTGGGCGCCTGGGTTTAGGAAAATGACTCCTTTTTTTTCAAACGTTTTTCTTTTCTTTTTTTCCTTTTTTTTGGTATCTTAGGAGAAAGATTCATCAGACTAAGATTTTGATCCTAGGAGAAGGTTCGTCAGACTAGGTCTCTATCTTAGGAGAAAAATTCATCGGACTAAGATTTTGATCCTAGGAGAAGGTTCATCAGACTAGGTCATTTTTGTTTTTTGGTTATCTTAGGAGAAAGATTCATCAAAATAAAATTTTGATCCTAGGAGAAGGTTCGTCAGACTAGGTCTCTATCTTAGGAGAAAAATTCGTCAGACTAAGATTTTGATCCTAGGAGAAGGTTCATCAGACTAGGTCATTTTTTGTTTTTTGGTTATCTTAGGAGAAAGATTCATCAGACTAAGATTTTGATCCTAGGAGAAGGTTCGTCAGACTAGGTCTCTATCTTAGGAGAAAAATTCGTCAGACTAAGATTTTGATCCTAGGAGAAGGTTCATTAGACTAGGTCATTTTTTGTTTTTTGGTTATCTTAGGAGAAAGATTCATCAGACTAAGATTTTGATCCTAGGAGAAGGTTCGTCAGACTAGGTCTCTATCTTAGGAGAAAAATTCGTCAGACTAAGATTTTGATCCTAGGAGAAGGTTCATCAGACTAGGTCATTTTTTGTTTTTTGGTTATCTTAGGAGAAAGATTCATCGGACTAAGATTTTGATCCTAGGAGAAGGTTCGTCAGACTAGGTCTCTATCTTAGGAGAAAATTCGTCAGACTAAGATTTTGATCCTAGGAGAAGGTTCATCAGACTAGGTCATTTTTTGTTTTTTGGTTATCTTAGGAGAAAGATTCATCGGACTAAGATTTTGATCCTAGGAGAAGGTTCATCAGACTAGGTCTTGTTTTTTTTTATATCTTTAACAACCACTTAGGAGGAAATGCATCTCCTATGGGTAAAACATAAACTTAGGAGGAAATGCGTCTCCTATGGGTAAAAACAAACTTAGGAGGAAATGCATCTCCTATGGGTGAAACTTAAACTTAGGAGGAAATGCGTCTCCTATGGGTAAAACTTAAACTTAGGAGGAAATGCATCTCCTATGGGTGAAACTAAAACAAACCGAGGAGGAAATGCGTCTCCTATGGGTAAAACTAAAACAACCTTAGGAGGAAATGCATCTCCTATGGGGTGAAACTAAAACAATCTTAGGAGGAAATGCATCTCCTATGGGTAAAACTCAAACTTAGGAGGAAATGCATCTCCTATGGGTGAAACTAAAACGAACTTAGGAGGAAATGCATCTCCTATGGGTAGAACTCTAATGATTTCAAACTAGGAAGTGCGTCTCCTATTAATGAAACCTTCGCTTTCTTTTTTTTTTTGAATTATTTACTTACCTGTGTTGTCCTCCCTCGAAACTGTTGGGGATTATTTAGATGGGGATGACTTTTTACCCTTTTTTTCATTATTATCTTTTTATTCTTTTTTTTTGTTCTTTTTTTTTTTTTGCATAGCTTCTTCCTTCAAATACTACCTCCCTTGAGAGTCGTTTTGCCTTTCCCCGAAAGGAACCGCTGAGGATACCGACTTTCCAACCTTGTGTTGGACCCCTCGCAACTGCTAGGGATAACACTGTTGTAGAATTATTTACTTACCTGTTGGGGGTAAAATGTTATCAGCTGGGGGTACTTGACTTCCAGAAAATTTTCTAAATGGAAGGAAAATTTTCTGCCCCAGTTTGATAATATCCCTTGTGGCATGCGTTTCTGCATCAATGCCATTTTCTTTACCTTTTTCAAATCAAACAAAATTTGTTAGTTTAAAACATGGTGGTTGGTTGTGATACTCCTACTGGGATGGCTTTCCCTTTCTCCTTCCTTGCTCTGCGTTCAACAACTTGTTGGGGATGATATTATGTGCTGGGGATAATCCCTTCCTGCTGGGGGATATCCCTCTTCTTTTGTGGCATAGCTTGGAAACTGGCATTTCCCCGACCTTTTAGTCTAGTATGGATTTCGCCAAATCATGCTCACTGCTCTCCTTGCTTTGTTCACGGGCCTTGTCTTTGAGGTTTATAACCTTGGTTTTGGCAAGGATATCCCTCTTGACGCTTGTCAATCCTTTTGTTAATTCCCTTTGCTGGGGATATCTTTTTTGACACTGGCCTCGCGCTTGTTCTTTGTTGACTATACCATTTGGAGGTACTAGTCAGATCTCATCTGGCATAATTGGAAAGCTGATGGCATATTTTGAAGTCAATTCACTTGTTCTGACCAGACAGACTCTATTGGGGATTTTTCTATGAAAGGAAAAAGATAAAAGGGAACAGAATAAAAAGACAAAGGAAAAAAATGACTCTTTAACAAAAGAAACTATAAATAAAAACCTATCAAATGCAGATACCGACTCTAATGGCCATGACATGCGTATGTGGCCTATCCTCTACCGTCAATCATCTTTCAAGATCTTCAATTGGCGATTCCCCATCTGATTCTCAATCTTATTCGCCCTGTAGTGCCCGAAGGGTTTTCACTATCAAGCCTCTCTCATTTCTGGTTTTTCTCTCAGCTTTCATCGCCTTATGGTGCCTGTGAAGGTTTTCACCGATAAGACTCTCTCATTTGTATCACTTTCCAGCTGGGGGTTTGGAGTGTCGCCGGTATGACTCTTTCCGCTGGGGATCAGAGTCCTTTCTGCTGTGGAACAGAATGTTATGCTCACCGGTGAGACTCTCATTTGTCTAACTTGGCATCTTTTGAAGACTGATCAGAAGGTCTTTCTTTGGACCGTAATGTGAGTTTTGGATAGGCTAGAAAGAAAAGGTATAAAAGGCTAAAAAATGCATTAATTTTGGGTTATTAGTTACAACCTTCGGAATTAGATTTATTTACGACAAACGCAACTTTTGCCCCAGTTTCTTGCTTGGGGATATTTTAATTGATTTTCTTTTCATTTTTCAAAACTATGACCGAGCCGTGAAGCGCCTACGTATCCTCTTTGAGGAATCAGGTCAAACGTAGTTCCCAATTCCTCTTTTCATTCCGACTTTCTTTTGTTTTTTTTTGTTATCATTTTCTTTTCTTTATTTTTTCTCTTTTTCGTTTTGTTGTTTTCTTTCTTTCTCTCTTTTTTTTCTTCGTTGCTACTGTTTCCGAACGAGGGGTATGAAAGAAAATAAATAAGGCTCAAAAGGGGCACAAAGGATAGATTGTTTGGGTAGCAGAACAAAATGCCTTCGTCATTCCAGTCTTTAAAAGAAGCCAAGTGCAAACAACACAATTAAACAATAGATTTATAGTCTCTTCCGATGGTGTTGGACTTGATAATTATATGCAACATCTGTTTGTTCATTTGTCACTTCTAAAGCACCGTTGGGCGACACTCTCTTTCTCATTATTATGAACGACCCTCATGCCAATTTGGTGAATCTTGCATTTAACGGTTTTCTTTATGTTTTACTTGCCCCAGTTCCACATGACTCGGGCTCCAAATAATCTTGAACCGTTCTTATTTCCTTTAAATGCTTTGATCACCTTCCCAGGGTTTTATGATTAACTTTTAAGATTAGGCCCAAACTGGGTGCGCATGTCATGTCCCTAGAATCGGCTTTGAACAAAAATGATAAAAGGACTAACAGAAAGATGACTGGAAATAATAAAACACCGGATTTCGTATTAGACTACCGGTGAAATGGTTTAAATAACGAAACAAACAAAACAAATCAGAACAAAATCCTAAAACAAACTGGACAAGACAACATCCGACTTATAACCCTAATAATCCGAACAACAGAAGTGACAACAAAATGAGCCACCACAAGCTTTTCTCTCACTGACCAAGGAACGAAACGTCCTCCCACTTTATCAAAATTGGCATTTTAGCCACTGAGCTTTGCATCAATACTGCCGAGACCATTACCAGCTTCAACCTCATCAACCTCCGTCGGCCAGTTCTCGAGGGGGTTCGAGTGCTCCATGTCACTGTCATTAATCACAATCTGCCCTTCTTGGATCATTTTCTCCACTTCCCTTTTCAAAGTACGACAGCTCTCAACGTTGTGCCCTACGACATTGGAGTGGTATGCGCATCGCGCTGCCGGATCAAAGTTCCTTGCAAGTGGATCTGGAGTACATGCGGGGAGTGGTTCAATCAAGCCAGCATGCCTTAGCCTTCCAAACAGACTGGCATAAGATACTCCGATAGGGGTGAGAGTCTTTCCTCGTTTAAATAGCCTCTTCATTCTTGCATGTTGACAGGGCCGGAAACCTGATCCAGGTGGCTTTTGGTAGGCTTGTGTAGGTGGGTAGGCATTTTGTGGAGCCGGGTGCCTGGAAAGTGAAGTATGGCGGGGAAAGAAGTGGTGTTGGGGAGCGGAGAAGCATTGAGGAGTGATGGAGCTACTCGGGTAGCTGGGAAAGCTGCCATAAGTGGGTTGGGATGGAGAGTATGGGGGATCTTCCATTATGGTGTTGGGTGCTTGGGAAATGACCGAGCTCAAGAGACTTGGCGGTGGAGGGGGTGGTGCTTTTCCCGTTATCCATGCCTGATACATGTCTGCCACATGCTGTCTCAGCATTCTCACTTCTTCTACCAACCCGCTGTTCCGTTCGATCAATTATTGTCGGTCATCAGTACCGACCCACTCGGTTCTGCGGTTCTGAGCCATTGTCCTTTGATTTTGCTTTGCAGGGAGGAGTTACCACAACCAACCACTTTTCTATATATGAACACAGCAAAGGGAAGCCATCAACGTTAGTGTTAGGGCATTTGACAGACAATCATATATCAGGGATACAATGCACCTAAGCAGTCAGACAATTGTGCCTCTCTGAAAATTTCCCACACTTTCCTTTATTTATTTATTCCTTTTTTATTGTTATTATTTTTATTTTTTTATTTTTTTTAGTGGTGGTCGAATCTTATGGAGATTGCCTACGTATCATAACCCCACATGAATCAGACCTTGCGTAGTTCGGACCAATAAAAGATAAACAATACTAAACACATTTTTTTAAAAAAAAATTTTTTAAAACAAACTGGGTTTCAAGGATTTAAAGATGACCCATAAACTTGAGAATCAAACAACCCGCATATTCTAGTCAAAAGATTTATAAACTTCAAAACAAATGGCCAACTTCCTTCCTCCGTTTGCTAATTTTAACCAAATGGTATTTTTTGCAAATGTGGCCCCTTACAATTCTCACATGAATTTTGAGGCCGGGGAGGATTATTTTATGACACTTTTACCAACTTGTCCATTCTTTTACGAAAACAACCTTTCGACAACTGAAAGATACTCTAAGGCTATTTCGGCAAGAACGGTTTAAGACGCGGCCGAAGCTGGCTCGGCTTATTATGACAAAATTCAAACGGTATTCACCTGACCGCTGACTTTTTGTTTTTTTTTCAAATTATAATGAAAACTTAGTGTTGCAAACACGGCCCTTCAGCGCCTCGGGGACGAAGATATTTTTAAGGCTGTGTGGGTCCATATCTCAAAATGACCCAAAGGTGGCTGTTTATGCCAAGTCAGCCTTCCGGCGTCCCTTTCGGGAACATTCGGCTATTTATGACAAAACAGCATCACCTGACTTATTTATAACTCTTTTTCATCGTTTTTCTTATTAGAAAAGTCAATATTGCAAACACAGCCTTTCAACGTCTCGGGGACGAAGATTTTTAGGCTGTGGGGGTCAACTGGACCAAGTCTTAAAAATGACCCAAAAGTGGCTGTTTATGCAAAGTCAGCCTTCCGGCGTCCCTTTCGGGAACATTCGGCTATGTCTTGATAAAACAGCGTCACCCGACTTCTTTATGAAATTTGAAATATATATTTTTGCTATTTGTTTTTTGTAAAAGGGGAAGTTGGACATCACCCGACTTATTTATGAAAAAATCTTGACATGTTTTTTTATTATTATTATTATTTGTTTTTGGCTTTTTAGCAAAAGGGGGGTTGGACCCGATGAGGGTTGCCTACGTATCTCACATCCGGTGAGAATCAAACCCGCGTAGTTCGGGCAATCAGGAATAAACAGATGAACTAACTTCTTTTTTTTTTTTTGAATATGCGAAAGAACTACTTTAAAAGAAGAAAGGAAGTATTTTTTTTATTGATTTTCTTTTTAAAGAAAAGACTTCTAAGATATTTTTTTTTTGAATTTTTGTTTTTTTTATTCTAAAGAAAAGAAAAAAATATTTTTCGTAATTTTACCTTTAATAAAAGAAATGCTTCTCAAGATGTTTTTTGAATTTTGAATTTTCTTTTCAATTTTGAAAGAAGAATCAAAATATTTTCGGATTTGATTTTTTTTATATATTATATTTTTTTTATATATATATATATTTTTTTAAAAACAATTAAAAAGACTTTCTAAAGAAGTCAATAATGGAAAATATTTTTGGATTATTTTAAATTTGTCATTTTCATAAACAAATAAATAAAACATATTTCAAAACAAGACTCTTTTTTTCATTTTTTTTTAAGAAAAACAAGACAAAGCAGTGATGATTTTTCCTACTTTTCCTTTGCTTTTAATAAAACAAACTAATAAGACATATTTTTTATTTTTCAAAATTTCGGCAGAGTTTCGACACTACTTGGACATTTGTTTTTTTTCTAACAATAAGTAGTTATATCTCTACACTGTTATTTTCTCCTCTTTTCCACTATTTTCTAATTTGTGGATAATGATGAAAACATACACAATCTTTTTTTTTTGAATTTTCAATGTTTTTTTTTATATATATACATATATATTATATTTTTTATATTTATTATATTTTCAAAAATGTGGCATGGGGGACATAGGGAATTTCAAGACTTCTTGGATTCCGCAAATGTTCCCCATGTGCTTTTCCCAAAAATGAAGCGTGGGGGACATAGTGGAATTTCAAGACTTCTTGGATTCCGTAAATGTTCTCCATGTGCTTTTTCCAAAAATGAAGCGTGGGGAACATAGGGGAATTCCAAGGCTTTTTGGATTCCACAAATGTTCCCCATGCTTTGATTAAAATAACACCATGTTGGAAATGACCAAATGACTCATTCGCCCTTGACTAAATAGAACATGTAGCACATAGGATGCCAAAAGATGGTCTATTATTTTCAGGTTGCTTGTCCTAGACGGACCCAACCCCTATGTTGAATCCCCTAAGTCAAATGCACATGATGCAAATAAACGTTCCTACTAGGGATCCGGCATGTGGCTTTGTTATACTAGGTTCAAAAACCTGGGTCGGTGTTCTAGACAGTGTACCCGAGCGGACAACTCGAGCTGAGGAAGGAGCTCCTTTCCGGGAACCAAAAGGCCAGCCGGCTTAGAAACTTTCCGAGCCTCTTTTATTCAGGGTATGACACTAACAGAATAGGGAGTCTCAACCAGTAAGCACATCCCCGGAGGTAAGAAGAGAAAGGTTTCGGCACAATTTATATACAGTTCAAATAATATCAAAGCGGTAAAATCAGCATTTAGCACATTAGGCTCAAAACACGTAATAAAATCAGATAATAAACAAAGCCAAATAATAACAATTATTCTAAGCTCGAATTCTTAACCCTGAACCAGTGGTTCTGGGTTGTAATCCCCAGCAGAGTCGCCAGAGCTGTCACACCTCCTTTTTCCGCACCCGCGAGGGCGCAGGGGAGTTTTTCCAATTAAAGGACAATCGAAACGGGATTTGTTTATTTATTTCAGAGTCGCCACCTGGGAGATTTAGGGTGTCCCAAGTCACCAATTTTAATCCCGAATCGAGGAAAAGAATGACTCTATATTACAGTCTGCGTACCAGAAATCCGGATAAGGAATTCTGTTAACCCGGGAGAAGGTGTTAGGCATTCCCGAGTTCCGTGGTTCTAGCACGGTCGCTCAACTATTATATTTGGCTTGATTATCTGATTTTGTACATATTAAACCTATGTGCAAGTTTTAAACTCTTGACCGCTTTTATTATTATTTTTTACGAGAATTGCAACGTCGTGAAAATATATCTCGAACCACGTTACATCAATGCACCCGTGGTTATTGACATATCTCGACTCCGTTGAGATTTAGATTTGGGTCACATAAATGTGCACCTGAATTAAGAAAAATAAATTATTAAGACGCGCCTAAAGCAACTAACGCATTGTTATTTTGGGAAAGGCCGTAAAATTTGCTAAACGGCATGTCCCAGATTCTAAGTATTTTTAATATATATACATTTAGAGGGCCCCGCAGCTTCTACATTTTTGTTTGTCGAGGCTCGTCTCATTTATTATTAAAAAGGAATTTACAATGTCATGGAAATGCATCTCGGGCCACGCCATAATCAATATACCCGTGATTAGAGACACATTTCGATTCCGTTGAGATTTAGATTTGGGTCACATAAATGTGCACCCGAGTTTAGGAAAATTAAATTATTAAAGGCGCGCCTGAAGCAACTAGCGCATTATTATTTTGGGGTAGGGCCGTGAAATTCGCTGAACGGCCCGACCCGGAATCTAAGTATTTAATGCATATATTTTTGTGAGGGCTCCGCAATCTGTACATTTTTTATGTGGCGAAGCTCGTCTCGTTTTTATTATTTAAGGGCAAACTTAAGGCAACTACGATTTTCTACCAATGAAGTCATCCGAGGTTAAACAAAAACAACGATTCTAACAGGTAATAATATCCATGGTAAAAATGAGAAAAAAAACGATTTAACAAAGATGACAAACAAACCGTTCATATGCTCACATTTACTTTAAACATGCAGTAACTAAACATAGAATAAGCATTTTTAACACAACAACAAAAGTTGTATTATTGACATTCCTCAATATCAAATACTCTCATTCGCCTTGAACCATAATATGCGAAACGAACGAAATGAAACAAAGGATGAAGAACAATAACCTTTGAACCTCGGCAACCTCGGAACGACAAACACGACCCCGACGGAACTCAAGACGGACCTCGACGAACAACGACGACCTCAATGGAAGCAGGGAGCTCGGACTAAGAAACTGTTGTTGCTGTTGGATTTTTCGAAATGTTGGCTGGAACGGGTGAAGCAGGTGGTTTTGGGGTAGGGTTTGGTTAGGTTTTTTTTTTCGTTCGTTCCTCCGGTTGTGATGGAGCTTGGAGGAGATGGAGTGGTCCTGTAGGCAGTGACGACGGAGGGAGCTGGTGGCGGGACTACGAGCTGGGCAGCGGCAATGGGTCGTCGGGGCAGGTGGTCGACAGTAGGGTCGACGGGCCTGTTTGATGGTCTGTTTGGTGGTATGTTTGGTGGTCTGTTTGGTGGTGGTCTGGTGGTCTGTTTGGTGGTATGTTTGGTGTTCTGTTTGGTGGTGGTCTGGTGGTCTGTTTGGTGGAGGACAGCGACAACGGGGGGAAGCTGGTTGGACGATGCAGCAGGTCGGAGATGGGTCACGATGGGAAGGTTAAGACGCGCAACGACAGCTGCTCAGAAACGCAGCCACAGCTGTTTGGCACGCAGCAACAGCTGCTCGTCGGACTAAAAATGGTGAAGCCGCTACGGTCGGGACTGTCCGGTGGTGGTTTCAGGGTGTTGATGGATGTGGTGTTTGGGCGATGGTGTTTGGACGTGGAGGTGACGGGTTGTTTGGTTGTCGTCTGGAAATGACGACGAGGGGGGCTGGTTGCTCGGTGGTGAAGGTGGGAGGGGGAGTTGGTTGCGACGTTGGTTTGGTTTTTCACAGTAGGGTTTTGCTTTCCCGTTCTTTCAAAGGAGGAAGGAGATGAATAGTCTCTTCCTCCAAAAATTTTAAAATCAGTCCCCCCCCCCCAAAAAAATTCCATAGTCCGTCTATTTAGTATCATTTCTGCCAAGAAAAATGAGCCCCACGCGTGGTGGGGTTCAAGGTTTGTGTCCCCCACGCGTGGTGGGGTTCCCCATGTGTCGTGGACTCGGTTTATTATGGGCTAGGTCCGAAAATTAGGCCTAAAACCGGGTAGTTTGAACCCGAATATTATTCTTTTGCCCGGATCCGAGAATAAGAACACGACGTTGCTTAACTAGTCCTACGTAAGCAAAATAGCTACCAAAATAAGACTAATATTTAACAAAACTACATCTTTTTAATAATTTTTCAAGATTAAAATAGCTACAAAATATTAATAAAACTATTTTTTTGTAATTTTCATTTTTTTAATAAAGACAAAATATAAAGTAATATTTTTGTATTTTTCCAAAATTAAAATGACTACAAAACATTAATAGAATTATATTTTTTTTGTAATTTTCGAAATTATATAAAGTACAAAAATAAAGTGTAATTTTTGTATTTTTCAAGTTTATGAGAGATACATAAACTAAAATTTATATATATATTTTTGTAATTTGTCTTTTTGCAACGAAATAAAGTAAAAATAGTTAAAATAGCTATACTAGACCCAATTTCACATATCTACGCTAAAAATGTGAAAATTCTCGGGGAGGATCAAAAATCCGGTGTCTACAGCTGCCCCTCTTTGACTGGAAACACGAAGAGTTTTCCAACAAAGAACGACTAGACATGTTTTTGACCCGACCATTACTTGGACGGACTACACTAAGGAAAGGGAGGGAATGTGACCGAGCCCTGGTATCTGAGCTGCCTGCATATCCTTGGTTATAGAGGAATCAGGCCACGTGTAGTTCGGATATGAGAGAGATAGTGAAGTGTACCGAGGTGAAGAGCCGATCGAGGTGCCGTTCCGTTGAGGTTCCGGTCCGCGGTCCTGTCATTACAACAAAAATGAAAACTGAAAAAGACTAACTAAGCCTATCAGCTACTAGTTACAAGGATTCCTATCTCTAAGTCTTCTGAAACTTGGTCTTGAGTCTTGAATGGTGCTTCATACAGACTTTGGATCTGAACCTTGATACTTGCTAGTTGTAGGTGCTAGTTCTTGAGCAGACCACATTTGTTCTCCACTTCCATATTTTCTCTTTTTTTTGTTTTTCTCTTTTCTTGTTCTTCTTCTTTTCTTTTTTTTTCTTTTATGTTGTGTCCAGCTTTTGTCGACCATCTTAGATGTTGACTAGCATTCTTGAGGCGAGCTTCTGCTATTTATAACTTGGTTGAATGCTGGGGATTTTTGTTGTAGCCTTCTGCTTCCCGGAGCTGGGGATTCCTGTTGTAACCTTCTATCTTCCGGTGGGGTTACTGATTTCCAAAGTCTGCAGTATAAGACTAAAAGGTATTCCTTTTGTTATACAGGTGGGCGCCTGAAAAGAAATTTAAAGACTGAAAAGTATTTCACTCGTTATGTAGGTGGGCGCCTGACAAGAAATTTAAAGACTGAAAAGTATTCCACTCGTTATGTAGGTGGGCGCCTGACAAGAAATTTAAAGACTGAAAAGTATTCCACTCGTTATGTAGGTGGGCGCCTGACAAGAAATTTAAAGACTGGAATGTATGCCTCTGTTCTATGGGCGGGCTCCCAATTTCAACACTTGAAAGTAAAGACTGAATGTATTCCTCTGTTATTATGGGCGGGCTCCCAATTTCAACACTTGAAAAGTAAAGACTGAAATGTATGCCTCTGTTATTATGGGCGGGCTCCCAACTTCAACACTTGAAAGTAAAAACTGAATGTATGCCTCTGTTATTATGGGCGGGCTCCCAATTTCGACACTTGAAAAGTAAGGATTGAAATGTATTCCTCTCGTTATACAGGTGGGCGCCTGGAAAGAAATGCAAATACTGAAATTTATTCATCTCGTTATACAGGTGGGCGCCTGGAAAGAAATGCAAATACTGAAATTTATTCCTCTCGTTATACAGGTGGGCGCCTGGGTTTAGGAAAATGACTCCTTTTTTTTCAAACGTTTTTCTTTTCTTTTTTTTTTCTTTTCTTCTTTTCCTTTTTTTGGTATCTTAGGAGAAAGATTCATCAGACTAAGATTTTGATCCTAGGAGAAGGTTCGTCAGACTAGGTCTCTATCTTAGGAGAAAAATTCATCGGACTAAGATTTTGATCCTAGGAGAAGGTTCATCAGACTAGGTCATTTTTGTTTTTTGGTTATCTTAGGAGAAAGATTCATCAGACTAAGATTTTGATCCTAGGAGAAGGTTCGTCAGACTAGGTCTCTATCTTAGGAGATAAATTCGTCAGACTAAGATTTTGATCCTAGGAGAAGGTTCATCAGACTAGGTCATTTTTTGTTTTTTGGTTATCTTAGGAGAAAGATTCATCAGACTAAGATTTTGATCCTAGGAGAAGGTTCGTCAGACTAGGTCTCTATCTTAGGAGAAAAATTCGTCAGACTAAGATTTTGATCCTAGGAGAAGGTTCATCAGACTAGGTCATTTTTTGTTTTTTGGTTATCTTAGGAGAAAGATTCATCAGACTAAGATTTTGATCCTAGGAGAAGGTTCGTCAGACTAGGTCTCTATCTTAGGAGAAAAATTCGTCAGACTAAGATTTTGATCCTAGGAGAAGGTTCATCATACTAGGTCATTTTTTGTTTTTTGGTTATCTTAGGAGAAAGATTCATCAGACTAAGATTTTGATCCTAGGAGAAGGTTCGTCAGACTAGGTCTCTATCTTAGGAGAAAATTCGTCAGACTAAGATTTTGATCCTAGGAGAAGGTTCATCAGACTATGTCATTTTTTGTTTTTTGGTTATCTTAGGAGAAAGATTTATCGGACTAAGATTTTGATCCTAGGAGAAGGTTCATCAGACTAGGTCATTTTTGTTTTTTTGTTTTTTTATCTTTAACAACCACTTAGGAGGAAATGCATCTCCTATGGGTAAAACATAAACTTAGGAGGAAATGCGTCTCCTATGGGTAAAAACAAACTTAGGAGGAAATGCATCTCCTATGGGTGAAACTTAAACTTAGGAGGAAATGCGTCTCCTATGGGTAAAACTTAAACTTAGGAGGAAATGCATCTCCTATGGGTGAAACTAAAACAAACCGAGGAGGAAATGCGTCTCCTATGGGTAAAACTAAAACAACCTTAGGAGGAAATGCATCTCCTATGGGGTGAAACTAAAACAATCTTAGGAGGAAATGCATCTCCTATGGGTAAAACTCAAACTTAGGAGGAAATGCATCTCCTATGGGTGAAACTAAAACGAACTTAGGAGAAAATGCATCTCCTATGGGTAGAACTCTAATGATTTCAAACTAGGAAGTGCGTCTCCTATTAATGAAACCTTCGCTTTCTTTTTTTTTGAATTATTTACTTACCTGTGTTGTCCTCCCTCGAAACTGTTGGGGATTATTTAGATGGGGATGACTTTTTACCCTTTTTTTCATTATTATCTTTTTATTCTTTTTTTTTGTTCTTTTTTTTTTTTTTACTACCTCCCTTGAGAGTCGTTTTGCCTTTCCCCGAAAGGAACCGCTGAGGATACCGACTTTCCAACCTTGTGTTGGACCCCTCGCAACTGCTAGGGATAACACTGTTGAGAAATTATTTACTTACCTGTTGGGGGTAAAATGTTATCAGCTGGGGGTACTTGACTTCCAGAAAATTTTCTAAATGGAAGGAAAATTTTCTGCCCCAGTTTGATAATATCCCTTGTGGCATGCGTTTCTGCATCAATGCCATTTCCTTTACCTGTTTCAAATCAAACAAAATTTGTTAGTTTAAAACATGGTGGTTGGTTGTGATACTCCTACTGGGATGGCTTTCCCTTTCTCCTTCCTTGCTCTACGTTCAACAACTTGTTGGGGATGATATTATGTGCTGGGGATAATCCCTTCCTGTTGGGGGATATCCCTCTTCTTTTGTGGCATAGCTTGGAAACTGGCATTTCCTCGACCTTTTAGTCTAGTATGGATTTCGCCAAATCATGCTCACTGCTCTCCTTGCTTTGTTCACGGGCCTTGTCTTTGAGGTTTATAACCTTGGTTTTGGCAAGGATATCCCTCTTGACGCTTGTCAATCCTTTTGTCAATTCCCTTTGCTGGGGATATCTTTTTTGACACTGGCCTCGCGCTTGTTCTTTGCTGACTATACCATTTGGAGGTACTAGTCAGATCTCATCTGGCATAATTGGAAAGCTGATGGCATATTTTGAAGTCAATTCACTTGTTCTGACCAGACAGACTCTATTGGGGATTTTTCTATGAAAGGAAAAAGATAAAAGGGAACAGAATAAAAAGACAAAGGAAAAAAATGACTCTTTAACAAAAGAAACTATAAATAAAAACCTATCAAATGCAGATACCGACTCTAATGGCCATGACATGCGTATGTGGCCTATCCTCTACCGTCAATCATCTTTCAAGATCTTCAATTGGCGATTCCCCATCTGATTCTCAATCTTATTCGACTTGTAGTGCCCGAAGGGTTTTCACTATCAAGCCTCTCTCATTTCTGGTTTTTCTCTCAGCTTTCATCGCCTTATGGTGCCTGTGAAGGTTTTCACCGATAAGACTCTCTCATTTGTATCACTTTCCAGTTTGGGGTTTGGAGTGTCGCCGGTATGACTCTTTCCGCTGGGGATCAGAGTCCTTTCTGCTGTGGAACAGAATGTTATGCTCACCGGTGAGACTCTCATTTGTCTAACTTGGCATCTTTTGAAGACTGATCAGAAGGTCTTTCTTTGGACCGTAATGTGAGTTTTGGATAGGCTAGAAAGAAAAGGTATAAAAGGCTAAAAAATGCATTAATTTTGGGTTATTAGTTACAACCTTCGGAATTAGATTTATTTACAACAAACGCAACTTTTGCCCCAATTTCTTGCTTGGGGATATTTTAATTGATTTTCTTTTCATTTTTCAAAACTATGATCGAGCCGTGAAGCGCCTACGTATCCTCTTTGAGGAATCAGGTCAAACGTAGTTCCCAATTCCTCTTTTCATTCCGACTTTCTTTTGTTTTTTTTTGTTATCATTTTCTTTTCTTTATTTTTTCTCTTTTTCGTTTTGTTGTTTTCTTTCTTTCTCTCTTTTTTTTCTTCGTTGCTACTGATTCCGAACGAGGGGTATGAAAGAAAATAAATAAGGCTCAAAAGGGGTACAAAGGATAGAGTGTTTGGGTAGCAGAACAAAAATGCCTTCGTCATTCCAGTCTTTAAAAGATGCCAAGTGCAAACAACACAATTAAACAATAGATTTATAGTCTCTTCCGATGGTGTTGGACTTGACAATTATATTCAACATCTGTTTGTTCATTTGTCACTTCTAAAGCACCATTGGGCGACACTCTCTTTCTCATTATTATGAACGACCCTCATGCCAATTTGGCGAATCTTGCATTTAACGGTTTTCTTTATGTTTTACTTGCCCCAGTTCCACATGACTCGGGCTCCAAATAATCTTGAACCGTTCTTATTTACTTTAAATGCTTTGATCACCTTCCCAGGGTTTTATGATTAACTTTTAAGATTAGGCCCAAACTGGGTGCGCATGTCATGTCCCTAGAATCGGCTTTGAACAAAAATGATAAAAGGACTAACAGAAAGATGACTGGAAATAATAAAACACCGGATTTCGTATTAGACTACCGGTGAAATGGTTTAAATAACGAAACAAACAAAACAAATCAGAACAAAATCCTAAAACAAACTGGACAAGACAACATCCGACTTATAACCCTAATAATCCGAACAACAGAAATGACAACAAAATGAGCCACCACAAGCTTTTCTCTCGCTGACCAAGGAACGAAACGTCCTCCCACTTTATCAAAATTGGCATTTTAGCCACTGAGCTTTGCATCAATACTGCCAAGACCATTACCAGCTTCAACCTCATCAACCTCCGTCGGCCAGTTCTCGAGGGGGTTCGAGTGCTCCATGTCACTGTCATTAATCACAATCCGCCCTTCTTGGTTCATTTTCTCCACTTCCCTTTTCAAAGTACGATAGCTCTCAACGTTGTGCCCTACGACATTGGAGTGGTATGCGCATCGCGCTGCCGGATCAAAGTTCCTTGCAGGTGGATCTGGAGTACATGCGAGGAGTGGATCAATCAAGCCAGCATGCCTTAGCCTTCCAAACAGACTGGCATAAGATACTCCGATAGGGGTGAGAGTCTTTCCTCGTTTCAATAGCCTCTTCATTCTTGCATGTTGACAGGGCCGGAAACCTGATCCAGGTGGCTTTTGGTAGGCTTGTGTAGGTGGGTAGGCATTTTGTGGAGCCGGGTGCCTGGAAAGTGAGTTATGGCGGGGAAATAAGTGGTGTTGGGGAGCAGAGAAGCATTGAGGAGTGATGGAGCTACTCGGGTAGCTGGGAAAGCTGCCATAAGTGGGTTGGGATGGAGAGTATGGGGGATCTTCCATTATGGTGTTGGGTGCTTGGGAAATGACCGAGCTCAAGAGACTTGGCGGTGGAGGGGGTGGTGCTTTTCCCGTTATACATGCCTGATACATGTCTGCCACATGCTGTCTCAGCATTCTCACTTCTTCTACCAACCCGCTGTTCCGTTCGATCAATTGTTGTCGGTCATCAGTACCGACCCACTCGGTTCTGCGGTTCTGAGCCATTGTCCTTTGATTTTGCTTTGCATGGAGGAGTTACCACAACCAACCACTTTTCTATATATGAACACAGCAAAGGGAAGCCATCAACGTTAGTGTTAGGGCATTTGACAGACAATCATATATCAGGGATACAATGCACCTAAGCAGTCAGACAATTGTGCCTCTCTGAAAATTTCCCACACTTTCCTTTATTTATTTATTCCTTTTTTATTGTTATTATTTTTATTTTTTTATTTTTTTTAGTGGTGGTCGAATCTTATGGAGATTACCTACGTATCATGACCCCGCATGAATCAGACCTTGCGTAGTTCGGACCAATAAAAGATAAACAATACTAAACACATTTTTAAAAAAAAAAATTAAAACAAACTGGGTTTCAAGGATTTAAAGATGACCCACAAACTTGAGAATCAAACAACCCGCATATTCTAGTCAAAAGATTTATAAACTTCAAAACAAATGGCCAACTTCCTTCCTCCGTTTGCTAATTTTAACCAAATGGTATTTTTTGCAAATGTGGCCCCTTACAATTCTCACATGAATTTTGAGGCCGGGGAGGATTATTTTATGACACTTTTACCAACTTGTCCATTCTTTTACGAAAACAACCTTTCGACAACTGAAAGATACTCTAAGGCTATTTCGGCAAGAACGGTTTAAGACGCGGCCGAAGCTGGCTCGGCTTATTATGACAAAATTCAAACGGTATTCACCTGACCGCTGACTTTTTGTTTTTTTTTCAAATTATAATGAAAACTTAGTGTTGCAAACACGGCCCTTCAGCGCCTCGGGGACGAAGATATTTTTAAGGCTGTGTGGGTCCATATCTCAAAATGACCCAAAGGTGGCTGTTTATGCCAAGTCAGCCTTCCGGCGTCCCTTTCGGGAACATTCGGCTATTTATGACAAAACAGCATCACCTGACTTATTTATAACTCTTTTTCATCGTTTTTCTTATTAGAAAAGTCAATATTGCAAACACAGCCTTTCAACGTCTCGGGGACGAAGATTTTTAGGCTGTGGGGGTCAACTGGACCAAGTCTTAAAAATGACCCAAAAGTGGCTGTTTATGCAAAGTCAGCCTTCCGGCGTCCCTTTCGGGAACATTCGGCTATGTCTTGATAAAACAGCGTCACCCGACTTCTTTATGAAATTTGACATATATATTTTTGCTATTTGTTTTTTGTAAAAAGGGAAGTTGGACATCACCCGACTTATTTATGAAAAAAATCTTGACATGTTTTTTTTTATTATTATTATTTGTTTTTGGCTTTTTAGCAAAAGGGGGGTTGGACCCGATGAGGGTTGCCTACGTATCTCACATCCGGTGAGAATCAAACCCGCGTAGTTCGGGCAATCAGGAATAAACAGATGAACTAACTTCTTTTTTTTTTTTGAATATGCGAAAGAACTACTTTAAAAGAAGAAAGGAAGTATTTTTTTTTATTGATTTTCTTTTTAAAGAAAAGACTTCTAAGATATTTTTTTTTTGAATTTTTGTTTTTTTTATTCTAAAGAAAAGAAAAAAATATTTTTCGTAATTTTACCTTTAATAAAAGAAATGCTTCTCAAGATGTTTTTTGAATTTTGAATTTTCTTTTCAATTTTGAAAGAAGAATCAAAATATTTTCGGATTTGTTTTTTTTTTATATATTATAATTTTGTATATATATATATATTTTTTTAAAAACAATTAAAAAGACTTTCTAAAGAAGTCAATAATGGAAAATATTTTTGGATTATTTTAAATTTGTCATTTTCATAAACAAATAAATAAAACATATTTCAAAACAAGACTCTTTTTTTCATTTTTTTTTAAGAAAAACAAGACAAAGCAGTGATGATTTTTCCTACTTTTCCTTTGCTTTTAATAAAACAAACTAATAAGACATATTTTTTATTTTTCAAAATTTCGGCAGAGTTTCGACACTACTTGGACATTTGTTTTTTTTCTAACAATAAGTAGTTATATCTCTACACTGTTATTTTCTCCTATTTTCCACTATTTTCTAATTTGTGGATGATGATGAAAACATACACAATCTTTTTTTTCGAATTTTCAATGTTTTCAATGTTTTTTTTTATATATATACATATATATTATATTTTTTATATTTATTATATTTTCAAAAATGTGGCATGGGGGACATAGGGAATTTCAAGACTTCTTGGATTCCGCAAATGTTCCCCATGTGCTTTTCCCAAAAATGAAGCGTGGGGGACATAGTGGAATTTCAAGACTTCTTGGATTCCGCAAATGTTCTCCAAGTGTTTTTTCCAAAAATGAAGCGTGGGGGACATAGGGGAATTCCAAGGCTTCTTGGATTCCACAAATGTTCCCCATGCTTTGATTAAAATAACACCATGTTGGAAATGACCAAATGACTCATTCGCCCTTGACTAAATACAACATGTAGCACATAGGATGCCGAAAGATGGTCTATTATTTTCAGGTTGCTTGTCCTAGACGGACCCAACCCCTATGTTGAGTCCCCTAAATCAAATGCACATGATGCAAATAAACGTTCCTACTAGGAATCCGGCATGTGGCTTTGTTATACTAGGTTCAAAAACCTGGGTCGGTGTTCTAGACAGTGTACCCGAGCGGACAACTCGAGCTGAGGAAGGAGCTCCTTTCCGGGAACCAAAAGGCCAGCCGGCTTAGAAACTTTCCGAGCCTCTTTTATTCAGGGTATGACACTAACAGAATAGGGAGTCTCAACCAGTAAGCACATCCCCGGAGGTAAGAAGAGAAAGGTTTCGGCACAATTTATATACAGTTCAAATAATATCAAAGCGGTAAAAGCAGCATTTAGCACATTAGGCTCAAAACACGTAATAAAATCAGATAATAAACAAAGCCAAATAATAACAATTATTCTAAGCTCGAATTCTTAACCCTGAACCAGTGGTTCTGGGTTGTAATCCCCAGCAGAGTCGCCAGAGCTGTCACACCTCCTTTTTCCGCACCCGTGAGGGCGCAGGGGAGTTTTTCCAATTAAAGGACAATCGAAACGGGATTTGTTTATTTATTTCAGAGTCGCCACCTGGGAGATTTAGGGTGTCCCAAGTCACCAATTTTAATCCCGAATCGAGGAAAAGAATGACTCTATATTACAGTCTGCGTACCAGAAATCCGGATAAAGAATTCTGTTAACCCGGGAGAAGGTGTTAGGCATTCCCGAGTTCCGTGGTTCTAGCACGGTCGCTCAACTATTATATTTGGCTTGATTATCTGATTTTGTACATATTAAACCTATGTGCAAGTTTTAAACTCTTGACCGCTTTTATTATTATTTTTTACGAGAATTGCAACGTCGTGAAAATATATCTCGAACCACGTTACATCAATGCACCCATGGTTATTGACATATCTCGACTCCGTTGAGATTTAGATTTGGGTCACATAAATGTGCACCTGAATTAAGAAAAATAAATTATTAAGACGCGCCTAAAGCAACTAACGCATTGTTATTTTGGGAAAGGCCGTAAAATTTGCTAAACGGCATGTCCCAGATTCTAAGTATTTTTAATATATATACATTTAGAGGGCCCCGCAGCTTCTACATTTTTGTTTGTCGAGGCTCGTCTCATTTATTATTAAAAAGGAATTTACAATGTCATGGAAATGCATCTCGGGCCACGCCATAATCAATATACCCGTGATTAGAGACACATTTCGATTCCGTTGAGATTTAGATTTGGGTCACATAAATGTGCACCCGAGTTTAGGAAAATTAAATTATTAAAGGCGCGCCTGAAGCAACTAGCGCATTATTATTTTGGGGTAGGGCCGTGAAATTCGCTGAACGGCCCGACCCGGAATCTAAGTATTTAATGCATATATTTTTGTGAGGGCTCCGCAATCTGTACATTTTTTATGTGGCGAAGCTCGTCTCGTTTTTATTATTTAAGGGCAAACTTAAGGCAACTACGATTTTCTACCAATGAAGTCATCCGAGGTTAAACAAAAACAACGATTCTAACAGGTAATAATATCCATGGTAAAAATGAGAAAAAAAATGATTTAACAAAGATGACAAACAAACCGTTCATATGCTCACATTTACTTTAAACATGCAGTAACTAAACATAGAATAAGCATTTTTAACACAACAACAAAAGTTGCATTATTGACATTCCTCAATATCAAATACTCTCATTCGCCTTGAACCATAATATGCGAAACGAACGAAATGAAACAAAGGATGAAGAACAATAACCTTTGAACCTCGGCAACCTCGGAACGACAAACACGACCCCGACGGAACTCAAGACGGACCTCGACGAACAACGACGACCTCGATGGAAGCAGGGAGCTCGGACCAAGAAACTGTTGCTGCTGTTGGATTTTTCGAAATGTTGGCTGGAACGGGTGAAGCAGGTGGTTTTGGGGTAGGGTTTGGTTAGGTTTTTTTTTTCGTTCGTTCCTCCGGTTGTGATGGAGCTTGGAGGAGATGGAGTGGTCCTGTAGGCAGTGACGACGGAGGGAGCTAGTGGCGGGACTACGAGCTGGGCAGCGGCAATGGGTCGTCGGGGCAGGTGGTCGATAGTAGGGTCGACGGGCCTGTTTGATGGTCTGTTTGGTGGTATGTTTGGTGGTCTGTTTGGTGGTGGTCTGGTGGTCTGTTTGGTGGTATGTTTGGTGGTCTGTTTGGTGGTGGTCTGGTGGTCTGTTTGGTGGAGGACAGCGACAACGGGGGGAAGCTGGTTGGACGATGCAGCAGGTCGGAGATGGGTCACGATGGGAAGGTTAAGACGCGCAACGACAGCTGCTCAGAAACGCAGCCACAGCTGCTTGGCACGCAGCAACAGCTGCTCGTCGGACTAAAAATGGTGAAGCCGCTACGGTCGGGACTGTCCGGTGGTGGTTTCAGGGTGTTGATGGATGTGGTGTTTGGGCGATGGTGTTTGGACGTGGAGGTGACGGGTTGTTTGGTTGTCGTCTGGAAATGACGACGAGGGGGGCTGGTTGCTCGGTGGTGAAGGTGGGAGGGGGAGTTGGTTGCGACGTTGGTTTGGTTTTTCACAGTAGGGTTTTGCTTTCCCGTTCTTTCAAAGGAGGAAGGAGATGAATAGTCTCTTCCTCCAAAAATTTTAAAATCAGTCCCCCCCCCCAAAAAATTCCATAGTCCGTCTATTTAGTATCACTTTGCTAGGAAAATGAGCCCCACGCGTGGTGGGGTTCAAGACTTGTGTCCCCCACGCGTGGTGGGGTTCCCCATGTGTCGTGGACTCGGTTTATTATGGGCTAGGTCCGAAAATTAGGCCTAAAACCGGGTAGCTTGAACCCGAATATTATTCTTTTGCCCGGATCCGAGAATAAGAACACGACGTTGCTTAACTAGTCCTACGTAAGCAAAATAGCTACCAAAATAAGACTAATATTTAACAAAACTACATCTTTTTAATAATTTTTCAAGATTAAAATAGCTACAAAATATTAATAAAACTATTTTTTTGTAATTTTCGTTTTTTTAATAAAGACAAAATATAAAGTAATATTTTTGTATTTTTCCAAAATTAAAATGACTACAAAACATTAATAGAATTATATTTTTTTTTTGTAATTTTCGAAATTATATAAAGTACAAAAATAAAGTGTAATTTTTGTATTTTTCAAGTTTATGAGAGATACATAAACTAAAATTTATATATATATTTTTGTAATTTTTTCTTTTTGCAACGAAATAAAGTAAAAATAGTTAAAATAGCTATACTAGACCCAATTTCACATATTCACGCAAAAAATGTGAAAATTCTCGGGGAGGGTCAAAAATCCGGTGTCTACATGCCCCACAAAGCCTACGCGATCACGGACCCCTCTACGCAATCGCAATGAACAACTGTCTGCAACTTTTCAAACATGAATTTGATCCGTTTAACCACCCAAACCTTACCTGAGGCCCTCGGGACCTCAACCAAACATGCCAACATATCCCATAACATCATTAAAACTTGTTCCAATCTTCGGAACACTCAAAATAACATCAAAACACGAAATTAACATCGGATTCAAGCCTAAGAATTCCAAAAACTTCCAAATTTTGCTTTCGATCAAAAAGTCTATCAAAACTCATCCGAATGACCTGAAATTTTGCACACACGTCACAAATGATACAACGAACCTATTCCAACTTCCGAAATTACATTCTGACCCCTATATCAAAATTTCCCCTATCAACCGGAAAATGCCAAAATTCCAATTTCACAAATTCCTAAATCTACTTCGGACCTCCAAAACACATTCCAATCACGCTCCTAAGTCCCAAATAACCTCCTGAAGCTATCCGAACCATCAAAAGTCACATCCGAGCCCTTTTTCACATAAGTCAATATTCGGTTGACTTTTCCAACCTAAGCTTACTCAAAAGAGACTAAGTGTCTCATTCCTTTTCACAACCTCTCTGAATCCGAACCAACCAATCCGTTATCACATAATACAACTGAACAAGATAATAAGAAGCAGAAATGGGTAAAATAGAGTGGTAACTCATGAAACAACCGGCCGGGTCGTTCAACAAAAATATATGTGATAACGACATTTGATGACTCTGCCTCAGGCCTAGCTGGGAAAGCATAAAAATGGGGTTGCGCCCCACCACTTTGACCTCCACCTCTCAGATGACCCCTAACTAGCTGGTCTCTATCTCTAACGGCCTGACCACTACCTCTAGCTTCCTGACCCCTACCTCTAGTTAGCTATGCGGGCGGTGCATCAACCGGTGCTAGAATCATGACACGAGTACCTTGCTATGGTCTGTTGCTTATCAACCTAGGATAGTACCTCCTGATGTGACCTGCCTCGTCGCACTCAAAGTAACCTCGCAATTGGTATAACTACTGAGTCTGAGATGATCCTTGATGACCCAAATGACCGCTGTAGTAACTATGTGATGGTGGTGCACTGATAGGAGCTAAAGGTAATAAATATTGGTTGCTCAAGACAAGACCCATAAAAACCATGATTACCCAAAGCACGGTGTGTTACCAGAAGCACTGACTAAATCGGACGTTGAGGATGGAATCTAACAAATGGACCTCTACATCCAGATGAGGCACCACTGAAACCACCAAAATGATGAGGCCACTTCTCAGATACCGCATCTCTACCCTAACCATGAATCATCTTGATCCGTCTGGCAATCTCTACGACCCACTGGAAAAAAAATATTATCCCCCGTCTCATTCGTCATCTGTAGCCTGATACCAAAGTAATACCATCAATGATTCTTCTTACCCTCTCTCTATCAGTAGGAATCAAGATAGCTTCATGGCGAGATAGGTCCACAAATCTAGTCTCGTACTGGGTAAAAGTCATGCTACCTTGCTGGAGGCACTCAAACAGCCTGTGTTACTCCTCTTTTAGAGTAAAAAGAATGAACTTCTCCAAAAATTGCTACTAAAACTAATCCCAAGTGATTGGACGTGATCTTGTTGGTCTGCCTCACTCAAAATCCTTCCACCACCTCATGGCAATATTGGTCATCTAAAACACTACAAAGTCGAATCCATTAGACTCCATAATACCCATGTTGCGCAACACCTTGTGGAAATAATCCAAATAATCTTATGGCTCCTCAGAAGGTGTACCACCAAAATGAATAGGAAATAGTTTGGTGAAGTTATCCAACCTCATCAATCCCTCAGAAGTCATCACGGGGCTCTCCTCAATTTGCGTAGCAACAACAGAACTACTCCAACCATTGGCACCGCCAGAGTCTCGTACAGGGCATCCATATGCTCTAGAGTAAGAGTGGCGGGAGTCTGGGCTCCTCCCCTAGCCTGAGAGACAACTGGTGCCATAGGAAATACTCTAGACTATACCACACCCTCCATAAGGCCCACTAAGTGGACTAAGACATCCTGAAGTATGGGAGTAGCAATGAATCCCTCCAGAACTTGAGCAGGTCTGCCTGGTGGGGTCTGAATAGAGATCTCCTCATCATGCTCGATCTGAGGCTCCAGAATGGGTGTTGCTGCATGTGCTTTAGGCTAAGCTCGGGCTCTGCCTCGGCACTTACCCCTGGTAGTGGCTACAATACGGGGCTCTGGATCCGATCTTGTAGTAGATGTTGTGCGTGTCCTCACTGTCTATGAGAGAACAAGAATGGAATGGTTCAAACTTCAGTAATAGAATAAAGTCGCACAATAAAGAAAGAAAGAAGTGAAATTTTCTTAAGGCTCTATAGCCTCTAGATGATAAGTACAAACATCTCTGTACTGATCCTCCAGACTCTACTAAGCTTTCTCATGACTTGTGAGACCTAGGAAACCTAGTGCTCTGATACCAACTTGTCACAATCCAGATTCCCAACTTCCAGTTCATGATGGAGCCTAACATCTATTTTCTAGACAAATCAAGATTAGCTATGTGCTTAGTTATTTTTAACAATTCATAATAGAGTAATAATGATAAACATTAATAAACCCGAAAATGAATCAAAATATTTATATAAATAACACAGTATTAAATTTACTTCTAGAAATCTGTTGTCATGAGTACATGAGAACCTATAATACTACAAATAAGGTCTGAAATGAGTGCAACTTTCTGAAATAAGATAAACAACAATAACAGAATAGATGGGGACTTCAGGGACTGCGAATGCCACCAACTCTACCTCAAGTATCCAAAAATAGTTAAAACTTAGCAGTCTCCGCTACGTGCCCCTGGGACCAACACTAGGATCTGCACAAGAAATGCAAAAGTGTAGTATGAGTAAACTTGACCCGACGTACTCTATAAGTGTCGCGTCTAACATCTACGAAGTAGTGACGAGGCTATGGCGATTCACTTACAAATAACCTGTACAAAATAGTAACAACAAAAAAGGAATAGAAATAAAGTAGTAAACTCATATAACCAAACCCGAAGTTCAACTACCAGAAGGCCCCAGAATAACATAACCTCCAACCTTGTATCATAATATCAAGAAAGAGCTCTACAGTTACAAATAACTACAACACATTGTGACGACCCGACCAGTCGTCTCATGAGTTACCTCTCTATTTCCCCCTATTTTTTCTTCTTGTTGCTTTGTCTGTAGGTTCTATATATGATCGGGTTGGTTGGCTCGGGTTCGTAAAAGATTTGGTAAGGTTTGAGACACTTAGTCACTTTTAAGGAAGCTTAAGTTGGAAATGTCAACCTGATATTGACTTATGTGTTAACGGGCTCGAATATGAGTTCTGATGGTTCGGATAGCTTTGGGAGGTGATTTGGGACTTAATAACGTGATCGGAATGAGTTTTGGAGGTACGGAGTAGATTTAGGCTTGAATTAGCGAAGTTGATATTTTGGCGATTTCCGGTTGATAGGTGAGATTTTGATATAGGGGTCAGAATGGAATTCCGAAAGTTACAATAGTTCCATGGTGTCATTTGGGAGGTGTGTGCAAAATTTCAAGTCATTCGGACATGGTTTGGTTGGGTTTTTTTATCAAAAGCGTAATTTGGAAGATTTTGGAAACTTAGGCTTGAATGTGATGTGTTTTGGTTGATTCGGTGTTGTTTGAGGTATTTTGAATATTGGTAGAAGTTTGAATAAGGTTTTAGGTTATGTCTGAGCTTTTAGTTGAGGTCCCGGGGGCCTCGGGGTGATTTCGGATGGTTGACGGAGAGGTTTGAGATTTTGTTGAAGGTGCAGATTTTTCTGCTTCTGGTATTTCCGCACCTGTGGATTGGGGACAGTAGGTGCGATGCCGCAAATGCGAGGAAGGCAGCTGCAGAAGCAGAAAGGAGCTAGGGAGGCAGAAATTGCAGAAGCGGTTAGGAGGACCGCACCTGCGATGGCGCAAGTGTAGATATTATATCGCAGATGCGGAAAATGGGAACTTAATTGAGGACCGCAGCTGCGGTGGTCTTGACCGCAGAAGCGGGAAATTTGGCGCAGATGTGAAAATGCCTGGGCCAGAATGTATATATTTCTTCCTTCGCGATTTTCAGAGGGTTTCATCATTTTAAAAGCGAATTTCTGGAGTATTGGGCGATTTTGAGGAGAGAATTCAAGGGAACTTCATTGAGGTAAGCATTTTGGACCTAAAAACTCATTTCTATGGTATTATTTCACGGATTAGGCTTGTAATTAATGGAATTTAAGGATCAAAGTTAGGGGAAACTAGGGCTTGGAAACTTAGACCTTTGATTGAGGATTTGAAGGACCATTTGAGGTCAGATTTCAGAACTTTTGATATGTATGAACTCGTGGGGAGATAAGGAATCTATTGATGTAAAATTTATCGAATTCCGATACGTGGGCCCGGGGGTTGGCTTTTGGTAATTTTGGGATTTGTGTTGTATATTAATTATTTTCGCTTGCGTTTCGTTCCTTTAGCATATTTTGACGTCGTGATTCTGATTTTGGATAGATTCGACGCGAGTGGAGGCCGATTTGAGGGGCAAAGGCGTCGCGGGCTAGAGATTTGACCGGATTGAGGTGAGTAATGATTGTAAATGATGTCTTAAGGGTATGAAACCCCGGATTGCACATCGTTGTGCTATATTAAGGTGACACACACGCTAGATGATGAGCGTGGGGTCGTGCACTATTGAGGATTGTGACTTAGTCCGTCCCGAATGACTATTTTACCACGTATTTTACTAAAATCTATTTGCTATCATCTTGTTTTGGGCTGAATGCCATATTTGGGCTTCATGCCAACTATTTGAACCCTTAGAGGATTTTTATTGATATTCCTCACTATTTTGACTTTATACTAGAACTCAGTCATGCTATATTCTACTATTTTCATAACTCAGCCATGTTTACTCTGCTTTAACACTTAAATGATATTTTGGGTTGAGCACTATGTTTTACTGTTGCCCGAGTGGCTGTGAGATTCTGATTGAGTAAGGCCGAGGGCCTATGTTGTGAGGAAACACTGATTATGATTATGAGGCCGAGGGCTTGAGATATGTACGCCACGAGGTGGCTTGTTGATATGCGGCCGAGAGCCTAGTGATGATGCCACAAGAAGGCTTGATATTGCGCTTGGGCCGTAAGGGGCCCCTCTAGAAGTCTACACACCCCCAGTGAGTGTGGGTGCCCATTGTGATGTGAGATATAGCCCAAGGGGCTGGTATTGTTGACACTGTGCCCGAGGGGCAATCCTTTATTTGCTTATTTGTCTGTCATTTACCTGTTTAATTATTGAATAGGCATTTCTTAAAGTTTAAACTGAACTTATATGATTTTACATATCTTTACTGAATCACTGTTCTTACATATTTTACTACTTCATTATAGCCTATAATGTGCCTTTCGTGATTTCATGCTCTCAGTCGTTTATTTATTATTATTACTCACTGATTTGGAGTACTCACTTTACTCCCTACACCCTGTGTATAGATTCAGGAGCATCTGGTCCCGCTACCGAGTGTTGATCTTTCCAGCTTAGGTGGATCCAAAGATTCTCTAGGTAGCTACCGGCATTCGCAACCAGAGTTTCTTCCCTTGTCTTACTTCTCTTTGTTTTGGATTTGTATCGAACTCTGTAGACTTTCTTGTCTTATTCCATATTTTTAGGTGCTCATGACTAGTGACACCCCGGTATCAGGCTGTGTTGGGTTGTTCTTCCACATATTGTACTATTGACAGCTTAAATATTGGGTCATTTATCATGTTTTAGACTTAATTCTCATTGTTAACTGATTAAAACTAAAATGGGTAAGTGTTGGCTGGCCTTGTCTTCATGAGAGGCGCCATCACGACCAGGTCCAAGTTTAGGGTTCGTGACAAGTTGGTATCAGAGCCTAGGTTACATAGGTCTCACGAGTTATGAGCAGGTTTAGTAAAGTCTCACGGATCGGTACGAAGACGTCTGTATTTATCCTCGAGAGGCTGCAAAACCTTTAGGATAAACTTCATATCCTTGAAATTCATGTCGTGCGAATTTGTTGATCCGAGTACTAAACTTCTTTTAATCTATTCTCTCACAGATGGTGAGGACACGCGCTACCGGCCAAGATGGAAGACCACCAGTACCACCAGCTGTGACCACTAGAAGTTGAGGATGCAGTTGTGGTTGCGGTAGGGGCAGAGGTGTGGCCCGCAAAGCAGCTAGTGCAACACCTGCAGATCCATCTATTGCCCCAGTTTAGGATCAGGTTCCAGTTGTGGACACTCCAGCAACACCAGCTCAGGCACCAGTTGTGCCCATTGTGATTTTGGGTCTTCAAGAGGCCTTGGCTAAAATCCTATAAGTTTGCACCGGCCTAGCTTAGGAGGTCTCAGCCACTACAGCCGCAGCTACTTCTCAAGCTGGGGGAGGCAATCAGACTCCCGCCGCTCGTAAACTTGAGCAGGTCGTGCAGGGACTTCAAACACCGGAGGCACATCCAGCCCAGTCGATTGCGGCTGCTCAGGACTATGTAGTTCCTACCATGCTAGAGGATGATCGGCATAGGTTGGAGAGGTTTGGTAGACTTCAGCCTCCGACCTTTAGTGGTGCAGAGGGTGAAGATGCTCAGGGTTTCTTGGATAAGTGCCAGAGGATGCTTCGTACAACGGGTATTTTGGAGACCAGCGGGGTCGCTTTCACTACTTATCAGTTTTCTGGAGCTGCCTTCACTTGGTGGGAGACCTTTGAGAGGTGTAGGCCTGTTGGTGCAGCACCCCTTACTTGGCAGCAGTTCTCTGTTCTCTTTCTAGAAAAGTATGTGCCGCAGTCTCGCAGAGAGGAGCTGCGTAGGCAGTTTGAGTGGTTGCATCGGGGAGAGATGATTGTGACATAGTATGAGATGAGGTTCTCCGAGTTAGCTCGTCATGTGATTTGGTTGGTTTCGACAGACAGAGAGAGGATTAGGAGGTTTGTTAATGGCCTCATTTATCAGCTTCGTATTCTTATGACCAGGGAAAGGGTGACTGATGCTACATTCGAGGAGGTTATAGAGATTGCTCGTGAGATTGAGTCTGCTCGTCGCTAGTAGCTAGAGGAGAGGGAGGCCAAGAGGCCTAGAGGATTTGGTAGTTATAGTGGTGCTCCTTTGAGAGGTCAGTTTCAGCACGGCAGAGGCCATCCATTCAGGCATGCTCAGCCAGCTCGCCCAGGTTATCGTGGAGCGTCATTGGTTCATGGTTCTCACAGTTCTCATTAGGGATAGTCATAACTTAGTGCCCTTCCAGCTCAGAGTTCGTCCCGTGCTCCATCAATTCAGGGCTCTTCTATGCTGAGTGCATCTGCTAGTCATTCCGGTGCGAGGGGTTCCCTTCAATCCCCTTCTCCAGCACCTGGAAGTTGTTATGAGTGTAGAGAGATGGGTCATATGTGGAGGCAGTGCCCTCATCGTCTTGTGGGTCCATGTCAGCAAAGGGGTCAGTCATCGGCTTCAGCGCCAGTTACTTCATCACCACCCGCCCAACCAGCTAGGGGTAGAGGTCAGTCAGCTAGGGGTCGCCCCAGAGAGGGAGGTCGATCAGTTGGCGGTTAGGCCCATTTCTATGCACTTCCAGCTAGACCCGATGATATTGCTTCCGATGTTATTATTACAGTTATTGTTTCAGTTTGCCTCAGAGATGCCTCTGTATTATTTTATCTCGGTTCCACCTTTTCTTATATGTCATCATATTTTGTTCGTTATTTGGGCATGCCCCGTGAGTCTCTTGCTTCACCTGTATATATCTACCCCGGTGGGCGATACTATTATTGTAGACCATGTGTACCGGTCGTGTGTGGTGACTATTGGGGGTCTGAAGACCTGAGTGGATCTTTTATTATTGTGTATGGTGGATTTCGATGTTATTTTGGACATGGATTGGCTATCTCCATATCGTGCTATTTTGGACTGTCATGCTAGGACAATCACATTGGCTATACCAGATATGCCATGGATTGAGTGGTGAGGTTTGACTAATTATGTTCCCAGTAGCGTGATCTCATTCTTGAAGGCCCAGTGTATGGTTGGGAAGGGTTGTCTTTCGTATCTAGCCTTTGTGAGGGATGTCGGTGCAGAGACTCCCAGTATTGATTTTGTTCCAGTTGTGAGGGATTTCCCCGATGTGTTTCCTACAGACCTGCCGGGCATGCCACCGGACAGGTATATTGACTTTGGTATTGACCTAGTGCCGGGCACTCAGCCCATCTCTATTCCACCGTATCGTATGGCACCAGCGGAGTTGAAGAAGTTAAAGGAGGAGCATCAGGAACTCCTTGATAAGGGGTTCATTCAGCCTAGTATGTCACCTTGGGGTGCGCCGGTTCTATTTGTGAAGAAAAAGGATGGCATTATGAGGATGTGCATTGATTATAGGCAATTGAACAAATTAAAAATTAAGAACAAGTATCATTTGCCTCGTATTGATGATTTGTTTGACCAGCTTCAAGGAGCGAGAGTGTTCTCCAAGATTGATCTTCGTTCGGGTTATCACTAGTTAAAGATCAGGGACTCGGATATTCTTAAGACAACTTTCAGGACCCGATATGGTCATTATGAGTTCTTGGTGATGTCTTTTGGGCTGACAATGCCCTAGCAGCATTCATGCATTTGATGAACAGCATATTCCGGCCTTACCTCGACTCATTTGTCATAGTCTTCATTGATGATATTCTGGTGTATTTGCATAGTTAAGAGGAGTATGCGGAGCATTTGAGAGTTGTATTGCAGAGATTGAGGGAGGAGAAGCTTTACGCAAAATTCTCCAAGTGTGAGTTTTGGCTCAGTTCAGTGGCTTTCTTGGGGCATGTGATGTCCAATGATGGTATTCAGGTTGATCTGAAGAAGATAGAGGCGGTTTAGAGTTGTCCTAGACCATCCTCAGCCATAGAGATTTGCAGCTTTCTTGGTCTGGCAGGCTATTATCGCCGGTTTGTTCAGGGATTTTCATCCATCGCATCACCCTTGACCAAGTTGACTCAAAAGGGTGCTTCATTTGTATGGTCGGACGAGTGTGAGGAGAGCTTTCATAAGCTCAAGACAGCTTTGACCACAACTCTAGTGTTAGCTATGCCATCAGCTTCAGGTTTATATACCGTGTATTGTGATGCTTCAAGATTGGTATTGGTTATTTATTGATGTAGGAGGGTAGAGTTATTGCTTATGTTTCTTGTCAGTTGAAGCCCCATGAGAAGAACTACCCCGTTCATGATTTGGAGTTGGCTGCCATAGTTCACGCGTTGAAGATTTGGAGACATTACTTGTATGGTGTGTCTTGTGAGGTGTTTACTGATCATCATAGTCTCCAGCACTTGTTCAAGTAGAAGGATCTTAATTTGAGGCAGCGAAGGTGGTTGGAGTTGCTTAAGGATTATGACATCATTATATTGTACCATCCGGGAAAGGCCAATGTGTTGGCCGATGCTTTGAGACGAAAAGCGGTGAGTATGGGGAGTTTGGCATATATTTCAATTGGGGAGAGACCTCTTGCAGTTAATGTTCAGGCTTTGGCCAATCGGTTTGTGAGGTTAGATATTTTGGAGCCCAGTCGGGTATTGGCTTGCATGGTTTCTCGGTCTTCCTTATATGATCACATTAGAGAGCGCCAGTATGATGATCTGCATTTGCTTATCCTTAAGGACAGAGTTTAGCATGATGATTCCAGAGATGTGACTATTGGCAATGATGGGGTGTTGAGGATGCAGAGCCAGATTTGTGTCCCCAATGTGGGGGCTTCGGGAGTTGATTTTGGAGAAAGCCCATAGCTCGCGGTATTCTATTCATCCAGGTGCCGCGAAGATGTATCAGGATTTGAGGTAGCACTATTGGTGGAGGAGAATGAAGAAAGACATTGTGGGATTTATGGCTCGGTGTCTCAATTATTAGCAGCTGAAATATGAGCATTAGAGACCGGGTGGCTTGCTTCAGCAGATGGATATTCTAGAGTGGAAGTGGGAGAGTATCACTATGGACTTTGTAGTTGGACTTCCACGGACTTTGAAGAAGTTCGATGCTATTTGGGTGATTATGGATCGGCTGACCAAATCAGCGCACTTCATTCCTGTATGTACTACCTATTCTTCAGAGCGGTTGGCAGAGATCTATATCTGGGAGATTATTCATTTGCATGGTATCCCAAATTCCATCATCTCAGATAGAGGCACTCAGTTTACTTCGCAATTTTGGAGGTCTATGCAGCGAGAGTTGGGTACTCAGGTTGAGTTGAGCATAGCTTTTCACCCTCAGACGGACGGGCAGTCCGAGCGCACTATTCACATATTGGAGGACATGTTGCGTGCTTGTGTCATTGATTGCGGAATGTCATGGGATTAGTTTCTACCGCTTGCAAAATTTGCTTATAACAACAGCTACCAGTCGAGTATTCAGATGGCTCCATATGAGGCTTTGTATGGGGGACGGTGTAGATCTCTAGTTGGTTGGTTTGAGCCGGGTGAAGCTAGGCTATTGGGGACAGACTTGGTGTAGGATGCCTTAGAAAAGGTGAAGGTGATTCAGGAGAGACTTCGTACAACGCAGTCGAGACAAAAGAGTTATGCTGATAGGAAGGTTCGAGATGTGTGCTACATGGTTAGCGAGAAGGTTTTGTTGAAGGTTTCACCCATGAAGGGTGTTATGAGATTTGGGAAGAAAGGGAAATTGAGTCCGCAGTTCATTGGGCCTTTTGAGGTGCTTCGGAGGATTGGGGAGGTGGCTTATGAGCTTGCTTTGCCACCTAGCTTGTCGAGTGTGCACCCATTATTTCATGTTTCCATGCTCCGAAAGTATATTGGGGATCCGTCCCATGTTCTGGATTTCAGCACGGTCCATTTGGATGGTGATTTGACTTATGATGTGGAGCCCGTAGCTATTTTGGAGCGTCAGGTTCGAAAGTTGAGGTCAAAGGATATAGCTTCAGCGAAGGTGCAGTGGAGAGGTCGACCCGTGGAGGAGGCTACCTGGGAGACCGAGCAGGAGATGCAAATCAGATATCCTCACCTGTTTGAGGCTTCAGGTATGCTTCTTGACTCGTTCAAGGATGAATGTTTGTTTAAGTAGGGGAGGATATGACAACCCGGACAGTCGTCTCATGAGTTACTACACCGTTTCCCCCCATTTATACTTCTTATTACTTTGTCTATCGGTTCTATATGTGATCGGGTTGGTTGGCTCAAGTTCAGAAAGGATTTGGAAAGGTTTGAGACACTTGGTCTCTTTTGAGGAAACTTAAGTTAGAAAAGTCAACCGGATGTTGACTTATGTGTTAGAGGGATCAGATGTGAGTTCTGATGGTTCGGATAGCTTCGAGAGGTGATTTGGGACTTAGGAGCGTGATCAGAATGAGTTTTGGAGGTACGGAGTAGATTTAGGCTTGAATTGGCGAAGTTGATATTTTGGAGATTTCCGGTTGATAGGTGAGATTTTGATATAGGGGTCAAAATGGAATTCCGAGAGTTACAGTAGTTATGTGATGTCATTTTGGAGGTGTGTGCAAAATTTCAGGTCATTCGGACGTGGTTTGGATGGTTGTTTTTATCAAAAGCATAATTTGGAAGATTTTGGAAACTTAGGCTTGAATCCGATGTGTTTTGGTTGATTCGATGTTGTTTGAGGTATTTTGAAGATTGGTATAAGTTTGAATAAGATTTTGGGTTATGTTTGAGCTTTTGGTTGAGGTCCCGAGGTCCTCGGGGTGATTTCGGATGGTTGACGAAGAGTTTGAGATTTTGTTGAAGGTGCAGATTTTTCTGCTTCTAGTATTTCCGCACCTGCGGATTGGGGACCGCAGGTGCGAGGAAGGGAGTCGTAGAAACGGAAAGGATCTAGGGAGGCAAAAACTACAGAAGCAGTTGGGCGTACCGGACCTGCGATGGCGCAGGTGCGGATATTGTATCGCAGATGCGGATAATGGGAACTTAAGTGAGGACCACAGATGCGGTGGTCTTGACCGCAGAAGCGGAACCGCAGAAGCGAGAAATTGGCTGCAAATGCAAAAATGTCTGGGCTAGAATGTATATATTTATTCCTTCGCGATTTTCAGAGGGTTTCATCATTTTAAAATCGAATTTCTGGAGTTTTGGACGATTTTGAGGAGAGAATTCAAGGGAACTTCATTGAGGTAAGGATTTTGGACCTAAAAACTCGTTTCTATGGTATTATTTCGTGGATTAGACTTGTAATTAATGGAATTTAAGGATCAAAGTTTGGGGAAACGGGCTTGGAAACTTAGACCTTCGATTGAGGATTTGAAGGAACATTTGAGGTCGGATTTCAGAACTTATGATATGTATGAACTCGGGGGGAGATAAGGAATCTATTGATGTAAAAATTATCGAATTCCGAGACGTGGGCCTGGGGGTCGGGTTTAGGTAATTTTGGGATTTGTGTTGTATATTGATTATTTTCACTTGGGCTTCGTTCCCTTAGCATATGTTGACGTCGTGATTCTGATTTTGGATAGATTCGATGCGAGTGGAGGTCAATTTGAGGGGAAAAGGTGTCGCGGGCTAGAGATTTGACCGGATTGAGGTGATAAGTGATTGTAAATGATGTCTTATGGGTATGTGTTTACCGTGAAAATGGTAACAACAATTAAATTTGTAAATGGGATTCTAAAAATACGTGATCTATTTTTATTCTAATTGTTAGAGTAGATGATGCTAGGAACATGAAGTTTAATGATGAAATGCAAGCTAAAACGAGGCAGTAATCAAACTGAGAGGCCTGCTGTCCGAGTATAGGATTGGTTGATAGGGGACCTCGGGGTCGATATCCGGGTTGAGCTCGAGCTATCAGGGATAGTTGGGAATGGGATAACAGTTAGCTTATGATAAAACAAAGCTCTATATGGCCAAGGCCAAGCAATAAATGAAGAACAAGTAAGAAAGCGATAAATGCTAAAGTGGCCTCGAGCCAGTGAGAGAAAGCGAGCTCGAGAGAAGAGAGAGATATTATTGATTTTGTGGAGGAATAGTTGGAGCAACATCAGCCCTCTACAAAGTGGCATGGATTCCTCTTATATAGGAGAGGGGATACAATATAGTATAGAGTGCATTAAATGCAAAGATACGAGGATGGATGGCTAGGCACAGTGCTAGTGTGTGCTGATTTTAGCTGCTCGGCTTGGGGATCCCCCGTCCTTTGAACCTCTATTGGGTCGCAGACAAATTCCCCATCCTCGGAATCTCTGCTGGGCCGTGGATGAATCTCGAAGGAAGGAGCTTGATCGTAATACTGCAGCCTCGAGGTGCTGATATGACTTCTGAAGTGACTTAATAGCAAGAAATTAGACCCTCTGATTTCACCGCATACAGATAGTCTCTGCGTTTCCTAGAATGAAGCAATAGGAAACGATATTGAATCGTTGTCTCGAGGTCATCATTAACGTGACGTCAATCGTCTAAGAGCATTAAATGCCATGCCCTAAAGAATCGTGCAAGGCCACCATCAGATGCGGTAATCGAGAAAACCCACGAACTGCCATCGGCTCATCCTTTCTGCTTCCCCAACGATTCCTATAAATGCACTGGTTGCTAGATACTTCCCATTTTTACCCCATTTACAAGCCCGCAAGTTAGAATTTTGTATTTGACACTCTTTCATCTTTTCATAGAAGGATTTTTACCATTGACATTGTTAGGACTTCTAGGACGGTCCCCCGACGGAACGACATTGCATCGTCGTCCCGATCACCTAAGGAAGAAACCAGATCGATTCCCACTTTGGAACAATATACCCCACCTAATCTCTACACGTCAAGGGATTTTGATGTCAATACTACCTCATCTACGCTAGGCCGGTGAGAGCACGTGTTCCGATACGTTAGCGTTGTGACCGATATTAGCAAGGTGAGGGAGGACTGCCGATGGAGCAAGGCAGTAGAGGTGGAGATTCCCGGTCCCAACGATAATATTACTGACTTCAAGGCTGGCTTCCTTTATGTATACACTTACCCATTCACCCTGGGCCTTAATAAATCCATCGAGTCTCCTCCCCTTGAGATCGACCCGATTATTCTTGACTTTTGCGACCGATATCAGGTGACACTTGGTTAGATCTACCCTTCTTTTTGGAGGATAGTGTTGATTCTTAGACATTTCACCAAAGGAGTTGAAGGTGAGGATTTTACCCTTAATCATCTGATAGGAATGTACAGACCTCGACTGTATCGAGGCTTAATCAAGCTCCTCCATCGGTCTAAAAGATCTTTTTTCATGAGCGTCGATGAGGGAAAAGACCAAGGATGGATGAGCAGGTTTATCCGAGTGAGGACCTCAGATATCATCTCGGCCCAGAGGATGCCCTTTCTGGAGAGGTGGAACACCCAACGTAAGTGATTTTCCCTTTAGCCGCTTTTCGACTACTCTTCCATTTGACAGAATAATCTCTTTGTGCTTTCTGCAGCTGCTACTTGG